>NW_005359478.1:6640136-6659254 GCF_000412655.1 Myotis brandtii | reverse complement strand
GAGGGATGTCCGACTGCCCGTTTAGGCCCGATCCCACCAGGATCGCGCCTAAACGGGCAGTCAGACATCCCTTGAGGGGTCCCAGATTGTAGAGGGTACAGGCTGGGCTGAGGGACACACTCCCCTTCCCCCATGCATGAATTTTGTGCACCGGGCTTCTAGTATATATATAAAATACTAGGATACTGGCACTATAAACCCTATCCTTTATTATTGTTGGTTTATTTTTTAACTAGATCCTATCCTGCCAATCAGGTCCACTTCTCTCTTTTGTAACAAACACTGTCTCCATTGTTTAACTCACCTCAGTCTAATTCAATCAGATAATATTGTGGGTTCACTACAGACTTAAAACAAGAAAGTGGAACAGGCTTTTGAAAGCCAGCATTCCTGAGCATTGGAGAAAGGGAGGTGGTTGCCAAGCCCCCTGAGTTAGTGAACAAGTTCCCAGTTTTACCCTCCCAGTCAGCTTCTCCAAGGAGCCCGAGAAGTTCAGCTTCTCCAGCCTTCTGCTTCCAAACTGCTAAGCTGCTGCTGAGCCAGTAGCAAGGTCTGAAGTGAGGCTTCCTTTGGGCTTTGGTTCAGGTAGATGCATGGACACGCACAAGGCTTCTATATTTGCTATCACCTCTAATTATCAAGTGAATGTGTGAGCCTAGGCAACTGTTAAGCACTGTTCATCCTTAATTGTTTTAAGCAGTTAATGAAAAAATATCTCTGCCCTCTTTGCTTCAATTTCCAAGTCTGTGTCTTCTTTTGGTATCTTCTTGTACACAGGACATTCCCTACCAATGCCAAGACAATCCAAAATCTGTTGTTGATAATTGCTATCCTGAGAGAGCTTGTATCTCACTTGGGAGAATCATGTTATATGCCTGAAACAGATCACAAGACAAGATACTGTATGATTAACTACAAGAACAAGAGATGCAAAGAAATTCTTTAGCAGGTAGAAAGGGGAGCGTAAATTAGATCAGTAGTAATAAGGGAAAGATTGAATATTGGGTGGATTTCTGGTGGCCAAGAAAAAAGGGGAAAGGCAGGGGGCATTCAGGAGGAACGAACAGCAAGAGCCAAAGCAAAGATGAAGGGAGAGCATTCTGAATTGTCCAGGCAGCCTTTGCTTTTCTCTGTACTGACTGATACATAAATTCAGATGGATGGAAGAAAAGAAAAAAAGCCAGAGAGACATAAGTTCTGCAGGCCCCAGGATGAACATTTGCACTGCCCACCAGGAAGACTCTAGTACATTATATTACTGTATTTGGTACCCTCAGCTTTCCCCTGTTCCCTTAGAAAGTGTGTCATGGGACTCAGGGAACTATGGAAAGATAAAAAATATTCACATCAAGAAGCAGGAATTCCTAAGGAACAGGAAGATACCTGAGAAAACAGCCCCTGGCCCTTAATTTGTTATTCTGGACTCTCCCAAGATCGACCATGTGGCTTTAGGGATAGAGTAGTTACTAGGAAATTAAGCCTAATAAAAAGAATTCAGCACTGCGGCCGTCCCGGGTTCTGGCGTGATGACTGTGGACTATTCTGCCTGTACTTGGTCTGTTTGGGAAGACGCTTGGCGCCATACCGGGGGAATTAAGGGAACATTGCTCTGTCTCAGAGAAAACAAATGATCCTGGCCCTGCTTGCCATGCCGAAGATGTCCACACACACCTCCTCTATACAAAGCAACAAGGACAGAGACCCAGGGGGACCCCGGGCTTGCCATGGACAGGATCTGTGCGGGGCAGCCCCTTTTGAAATGTAATTGTATTGATTTCATGGTGATGAGGGAATTGAGAGCCGATATAGCGTTGCTAGTTCCTGAAACTTGCAACTCCTGAAACTTGGGCTGACAGGGTACTGAGTTTCTGTCATATGACTCTGCAGACAATTATTTGCCTATAGTGCCATTTGGTAGATCCCAGAGGGACTGACATTTAAATGGTATTTATTTTCTTACTGTGTTTGTAGGCACAAACTGTTGGCTTGGGTTGGGTCAGACTGGCATCTCTGTACTGTCTTTGACTTTCTATTTCTTCACTAACTGCCTCAACATGAGCCTTGGTTTACAAGGACAGTGTGAGCAGTGTGAAGGGTTGGGTTGGAGGGTGGAGGACTGACTTGAGCACCCCCCATAACCTCCGTCAGCACTCTCCACCTAACTCTCCCACATAGAGTCACAGAGTCCAAAAAGGATGCTCTCTCTGCAAATACTGCCCATTCAAGATGCGGTCCCTGGACCAGCCACCTTCGGATCTAATCACTACCTAACTCCTCCTATAGATAAATGCTGCTCCTCTCAACACTCTTTAGAAGAGACTGAACATATGGTATCCAAGGGTAACCCCCAGTTGGAGAGGCACAGTGGCTAAACACCTCCTTTCCACCATGGGCAAGGACAACACGGCACACCTTCCAGCACCGTACATTGGTAGATGCCCAGTAAACAGCAGCCAGAAACTCCTGGAAGAACAAACACTCCTTGAAGAAGTGGTTGTTTAACTATTAATGAGGAGCAGGCAGGAGGGAGGGGAAGGAGGGACGTTTAAAATCACTGCCCCGCCTGAAACTAAGAGTTGCCTCATCTGTCACACATGTGATGCTCTTTGTTGATTAATGGTTAATAGCAAAAGAAACAGTAATGTAGGGGGGAAAGTGATCAGCCCAGATGAGTGATGGGGAGAGAGTGGGCCCAAAGACCACTTCACTCAGCACCAGCAGGTTATGTGAGGGAGCCAGGCTTCTCTCAGTCAGGTTCCCCCAGGGGTGCAGTTATCTACATGGAGTGTTGTCCAGTGGGGCGACATTAATAATCACGCCAACAGTGGACACATGCGGGCACTGCCCCAGACACCCTTCGGTATGTGAGCTCCCTAGTTATCTGTCAGTAGGAACTGGGAAGGGAGCTGGTGGCTGCCTTGAGCCAGGGAGGTGCACTGAGCCTGGTGGAGAATCCTACCCAAGGGAACACTGGGGACAAAGGTGGGGGCTCAAAGCATCTCTGTAGGCTGGGCCTTATCTGGTGTGTAGAGCTTTGTCCAAGCCCAGGGGAAGGCACTTTTGTGGGGACCAGAGTTCCACCCTGTTCCACTTGAAGTTCACTTCTTATCCATGTGGATGGAAGTTCAGCAGGGTCTTTGCTTATCCTGGTCACTTGGACTTCCAGCCTACATCAAAATTGACACGTGCTTCCTCAGTGCCATGGGAGGGGGAAGAGAATGTGGTGGATTTTGCACAAGTTTTTAAAGCCCCCACTTCCATATCACTTCCTCTCCTACTCATGGCCAAAGCAAGTCACATGCTACACCTGACTCCACAGGGGCAGAGCAGGAAAATTCTATCATGCGCCTAGTTAGAGAATGGGGTGTTTATCAATAGCCCTATTCCTGGCCACCCAGTAGATGGGAAACCAAGTTTAAACCCAGGTGGGATGACTCAGAGCCCATGTTCCATCCTCACATTATTCTGGAAGAGAAGGTCAGCCAGCTGGGACCTTTTCTTGCCCCCAGCATGCCCTCCCCCACATGGTCCTTTCAGAGCCCCTCCCCTTCCCTTCCCAGGCCGTTGTTAGGAGACAGGCAGCGGTGATTGATGGCTCCCAGCAGTAGTGGTAGAGAGATGATCTAACAGCATGTTCTGAAGGAGCCATGGCCGGGAGCCTGCTCATAATAGCAATTGAAGCGCTAGTTTCTGCAGGGCTTGGAGTGCCAGGGTCTCGAGGGTTTATTAATCCCACAGCAGTCCTGGGAGGGGTTCATTGCTGCTGTTATTTATACCTTTGGCTGTGCTCACCCAGCACGGAGAGTCAGCTGGGATTATGTTTCAGGGACACAGAGCCCTGGCTGCTTTCCAAGTTAGGGCTGCGGAGGGCTCTTCCTCCTGCAGCTCCTAGACTGCACTGACAAAGAAGAGTGAACAGAGGCAGTCCAGCCCTGGAGATGGAGACATGCATCACTCCCAGAGGAGGTGGCCAGGAGGATGGGACATCTTGGGATTTGGCCAGTCCATTAGTGTGAAACTTAAGAGCTACCCTCTCTGCTATCTCCCCTCCCCAGGCCAGAGTGACTGACAGCACCTTCCTCAGAACCACTGTCCTTTTGCCATCTGTCCCCTGCATCCCTTGTTCGTTACCTGGTTTTATTGTTTCTTTTTCCACATGACATGCTCCGTCTGCTGTAATTAGAGTAAGTTTCTCAGAGCATAGATTATAACTAATGCTTTGTGGGGACACTTAGAGCACCAAACATATGCAAGGTATTCAATAAGTGGTTGTAGCCCCTGGCTTCTACCTACCTGAGCAAGCTTACCTTCCACCATTCTCTCCTATGCTTTCCCTTTGCTCTCCCACCAACTGGAAGGAAGGGCTGATCTTACCATTGTACACCTTCCCTGTGCCTGAGCACACACTGTCCTTGGCCTGGAATGCCCTTCCCCTCTGCCATGCCCACTACCCACCTCAACCAAGTGAATCCCTTTTTCCTTGTACCAACACTGTCACTTGCACTTATTTCTATTCCAGAAATAATTATATTTCAGCTACTTGTTTATCTGTCTGGCATACTCACTAGCCTGAGAACTCCTTGAGAACACAGATATGTCTTACTTATATTTTGTCTCCTCCTGCCTTTGCCGATGCCTGGACAGGACCGGGACCAGTGGGAGGCGAATGAGTGAGTCAGTGATTGAGTATGTGAATGAATGGCTGGAGAAACTTTGCCATTGGGACCTCTGATTTTCCAAAGTTTTGGTATTTACTTTTAAAATTGTCCATGTGTCCTTATGAACTCCTTTTCCATTCAGTGACCTGCCTTTTGGTACAAGTCTCTAAATCCTTTCCCAGGTTTAGAGAAAAGAAACATAACACCCAAACTCATGTCATTTAAATGTGCTTTGCTCAATTAATTGGAGCACCTTGTGATGGGGCCAAGAGTTAAGATCCCCTCTTTGTGGACCAGTTGTTGGCTTTGGATGCAAAGACTAAGTGTCCTCTTTCCCCTTCCAACCTTAGCTGGTAGCCATGCAAACAAAAGACCTTGGTCACTGGGGACCTGGAGTAAAAAACTAGCTCTTAGAGCAAATCTGTCTCCACTACCAGCAACACAGAATGGGCACCCGAGGGAAAGGTTGACATTTTTAGTTGAAGTGAGTTCTTGGATCTTTTATGTATCATTGTTGTTATAGATAAATGCCCAGTAAGTGGCGATATAGCCATGTCTTGTCTCCAATTAAAGGCATCGGCGTGGGCTAGTGGGAGAGGCACTGAACCCTGAAGTAAAGAGCTTGGGTCTGGGCCCAGCTCTTCACTAGCTGTGTGATCCTGACCAAGTTGCCTAACCATTCTGAGCTCCAGTTTATTCATATGTAACAAGAGAGGGTTCATCTACAAAATACAGTTTTCAAGCCTTGTATTATGGAGCCCCAAGGCTATGAGCAGGTTCCTCGGGGGCCACTGGTGGGAACATGAAGGAGATGGAGATCCCCACACCACTTAATCCAGAGCAGCCCCACTGCCGTCCTTCACCAGATTCCCATGTGGGATTTGTTGTTTTGTTTTTGTTTTTGTTTTTGTTTTTTTGAAGGGGGTGAAAGAATTGCAGTCCTTGGACAAGAATGACATAAAACACTGGTCTATATAATTTCAACAACCCCTCCCTCTGTGCAATGCAATCCTTTGGCTGCAGCTTTTAGGGGTGCCAAGTTTGCTTCACCTGTGTCTGAGGATATGTTCATTTAAGCCCAAGGTGTAGAAACACAGAATGATGGCTTGATTTTTCTCAACCTTTTACTTTATACTAGTAAACATCTTTTCCCCAAGAAATCACCCAAAATTAATTACACTGTTATTACCACAGAGTGTTGATAGAAGCCATTAAATACTAGTTCAACTGCTTATCCAATGCTTGAATCCCCTTCTTTCTATTCTGATAAAGTGATTGTGCAATGTTTTCTTAAATTCTTCTAGTGACTGAATTTTCTGCCTTTGGTTTTATCTGACTTGAACCTATGAATAGTAGAGCTTGACCTCTTCAGACCATGCAAGGAAAGCTCAGTCCCCCTTCAAATGATTGAAGAGTGTGACCATTGGCCCCTGACCATCATCAACTGGTCAAGCAAATCACCACTCCCACCCTTGAGGTCTTCTCTTTATGCACAGCTTTAACTTCCTTTCCCATGCAAGTGGTCCTCACCGTTTATTTTTCCTCTCATGGGAAATGCAGCAGAATGAAATGCAACAGCCTGCAAGGCTGAGCAGAGCACAGCAGAGCACAACCGTTCTCTATTTCTTGTCTAGCGCTTTTCAACCCTTTCCATGTTAGAATAACCTGGGGAGCTACTGAAAAAAAATATTGTTTTCCAAGCTTCATTCTGAACAGTTAAATAAGAAATTCTGGGGATGCAGTTTAGGTTCTGACATAAAAAGAAAAGTCCAAGCAATTCTCTTGTGAGGCCAGAATCAAGAACCACTGCTCTTGACATGAGGTACAAAGTCCTTGATTCTTGCTCTGATTGGGCAATGATCGATTGGAGTGTACTACCCAGCCTGGTGGGTAGGTGCATTGGCAAAAAGGAGAGAGCAGTTTGAGTATCTTTTGTATGTAAGCACTGAGCTAGACATGTAGGCACATTATTTCATTTACTCTTCATTGTGAGTCAGGTATTTTTTTTTGCCCCAGTTTTACAAAGGAGAACCTCAATCACATTCAGCAATTCACTCAAGGTCACTCAGCTAGACAAGGGCCAAAACTGGGATTCCAGATCTATTTGAGCTCAAAGCCTACCTTCTGTTTATCATGCCACTTTGCTTTCCTTAATTGAATTAATTTAACAGTTATTTATTAAGAATTGGGACCTGCCATGGGCTAGACATGCCCCAGGCCAGCAAATCTTGGGAGCTGGAGTTTTGTGGCAATGTGCCAAGCTCGACAAAGACACAGAACATTTTCTTTTTTCATTCAATGATTTGTTTATGGGTTTGTTTTCTTGAAGAAAAAATCATGTCGACGTAATGTAAGCTTTGTAGAGAAATAAGTCTTTGATATTTGGTTGTAAAATAAATGTCAGAATAAAATGTTTGAGAAAATAAAGAGCTGTATATGAAATCACTTCCCACGGAGCTGTAGGATACTGATGTGGTATGGCTGGTGTTCCATTATTTAAGGCAAATTTGGTACATAAAGAAGGAGCTGCTGTGCCCTGGCAGCTGCTGCCCCCAGAGCTATGGTCTCCTTGCCAGGAGTGACTACAGAGCGAATTTGCACTGTCTTAGCTGCAAGGTTTGTCTTATCCTTTAAAGACTATCTCAGGCGAGTGATGTGACCAGCAACCAATGGCTCTGTGGCTCTTCTCCCCAAAGCCTCTGGAACATACTCAAAGAGGTCAGCCACTTTTTTCACCTTAGCCTCACTAAGCAGGGCCATTTGTGGGGCCTACTTATAGGCTGAAGGTACTACCATGAAGGAATAAAAAGCTAAGAATAAAGATAGTGGCCCAGGCAAGAGAAGGAGACAGAAGAAACCCAAGTGAAACTGAGAACAGAACTACCAAGAAAATGATAGGAAACATCATTCCAGACTACTTCATGAATAACAAGAAGGAAGGGAGAGGGGAGGGTGGGAGGAAGGAAGGCAGGAAGGCAGGCTGGTCCTGGTTGGGAACAGGTTTTCAGCAACTGGAGAAACTTGAGAAGCACCACTTACCAGGTTGTTCTGCAAACAGTTTCTGTCTAGGTCTGAGCCTGTAATACATGACATTTACAGTCTCCTGGTCTTTTGAGCAAGACTGACCTGGTGGGAATGGCATGATCTTTGGAATTAGAAGGAAGTGTGGATTCCAGCTCTCAGACATGATCTGTAGGACCTCACTTAAGATATTTAACTTCTCTGTGCCTCAACTTTCTCATCCATACAATGGGAATAGTAATAGTTTTGTTTTTAGGCTATCAAGAGAATTAATGCATTCATGTTTTTGCAATACTCTTGGCTCATGGTAGACACTCAGTATTTTTTCTAAGACGTTTGAATTTGGTTTCCAGACCACTTCAAGAACCACTTTTGCAGCAAAAGACAGTTATCATGGCTTAGTACTTAAGTCTCAGTAGTTGAATTCAAATCCTGGTTCTATAGCATCAGTTACATGACCTCAGGCAAATTATTTAACCCTCCCCCAGGTCCCATACCTCTGTTTTTGTTTTTAATGTGAAATGTGGATAACTGCACCAACTTCACTAGTTTTTGTTCAGAGGATTGAATGGGTTACAGAACATGCCTGCACATCATAAATACTCATGCGTATGTTCCCTCTTGTCATCGTTACTCAGCAGGGGATAGCTGAAGGTGGCTGGTACAGGGACACTGGGCAGACTCACTGGTCCTGAGCGTTTTGGTGCAATTGAGGGGAAAACCTCAGAGCATCCACAGTTGGGGCTATGTGCTGATAGGTTTTTGGTGGGAGATGTAGGAAAGTTCATTTGCAGTTAATATAAATTCAGCTGTCCTAATTAGCACAAGCCCCAAAGCCTAAAATAAATTACCCTGGTCTTAAACATAAATGAGGCTGTAGGCTAAGAAGAATGTTGAGAATGTCTTTTTAGTATTACTGTTCTAATAGTTATAAGAGTGAAAATGCTGATACACACTAAGGTTGTCTGGGAGCCAGAAGATTCTGGGCCCCCATGTCCAGAGTGATAAAGGAATTTGAGCATCAGACAGCAGGTATTTATTGTTGTAACTTTCAGCTTTTCAGAATCTGCTATGTGGTAGACATGATACATTCAGTCTTTGCAGCTATCTGCATTAGTTTCCTAGGGCTGTCATAACAAAGTCTCCAAAACTGGATGGCTAAAAACAATGGAAATTTATCGTCTCACAGTACTAGAAGCCCGAAGCTCAAAATCAGGGTGTCAGCAGGGCCAGTCTCTCCCTGACAGCTCTAAGGGAGAACCCTTCCTTGCCTCTTTTAGCATCTGGTATTTGTCAGCAATTCGTGGCAGCCCTTGGCCTCCCGTGCAGCCTGCAGCCCCATCATGGCCTGTGTCTCTTCACACTGTCTGTCCTCTGTGTGGCTGTCTTTATGCACACATTTCCCCTTTTATAAGGCCACCAGTCATATTGGATTAGGGCCGACCCTAATCATCTCTGTAAATACCTTATTTCTAAAACTAAGTCACATTCTAAGGTACTAGGGCTTAGGACTTCACCGTATCTTTTTGGGGGACACAATTAAAGCCCACTCTTTAAGGTTTTGTATTAGCCTCTTGTTTTACAGATGAGATATTGGAGCCTCAGGGGGACAAGACCTTCCTCAGGCCACATAGCTGGCATTTGGAGGAGCCCCGTGCCTTTCAGACCCAGACTAGACCCCGCACTGCTCCGCCTCTGTGTGCTGGTGCTTTGGCGTGTCCATGTTGTAGGTTGAGGTGACATCCCTCATGACACTGGTCGGCCCTGTATTTCACTCCTGCACGTATTTGTCTGAATTTGATGAATCAGTTCATTGATTTTTGCATGAACTCTCTCAATTGGAGATGTCCCTTGCCTTTTTGGGATCCTGAACAGGGGCTGGTACTCACTGTGCCAGCCCCTGAAATGCTGCAGGCACGAGAGGAAGGGGTAGATGAGGAGAGGGGATCTTGTTCCCACTTGACAGGGTCCTCCTGATCATTGAGTTTTAGCCTCCATCTCTACTGCACCTCCTTAGTTGACCATTGGCCCACCATGGCCCCACTGACCAGACTATGCCGTCTCCCTGCATCCTGACCCACGAGGACCCTTGGATCTGCTACCCCATCCAGCACCTCTCACCCCTCTCGGGGTGCTCTAGGCTCCTGAGTGCGGCAGGAGGAGTTGTGCATGGTCTTGGCATCAGGAGAGGCATTTCTAGCCCAGGCTCTCTTCTCTGCTCTGTGTCATGTTACTCTTGTGGCACATGTGTCATTGCTCTGGGGTCAGCCCAGCATGTTCCCAGCCAGCTGATGCCCTACATCCAGCTCTCACAGGCACCCTGACATTCTCAGGCTGCACCGCTGGCTCAGCCCTTGTCTGGGCTCTCCTGCTCCTGGCTACTCTGCCAGGCCTCCTGGCTCTCAGATGCAGCCACCTTCTGGGTTCTACTGAGGTCCTGAGGATCACCTCCATGTCCTTTGGGAGGCTGCTGTGCCCCAGTGGGGGTGGTAGTGGGAGGAGCTATTTCCTCGGGACCTCTCATTGCCCACACCTACCCTTCCATCCCTTCCATCTGCACAATCACTCCCATCAGGGTGTGGGCCTCGGTGTCTGTGGTCTAGGCAGGAAGCATGGTAAAGGCCCCTCTGCCCAGTATGTGGGGTTCTTCACCACCCCCTTTCCCAGAGTTTCAACTTCAAGATGTAACGTGGAGCATGGTCCACACTTGCACTGCAACTTTTGTGTATTCCTCTTCCCACCTTCCTCAGCTCCTCCACCACCCTCTTCGCACCCCCCTCCCCCAATTTCTTATCTGTTCTCTGTATGATGGGGAAACTTTATAGCTTGATGTTTCACTCCTTCCCTGGCTTGTAGTATAAATTTCATGCTGGTCCTCCCAGTCTTTTCTCTTGACAGTCAAAGCTAGGTTTTTGACATTAAAACAACAATGCAACAATGCAATGAGCCCATCTCTTACAATAGCAAGCTTGGCTTTCAAGAATTCCTGGCCAAGAATTTAAGTCTTGGTTTTCCAGTGGTTCCTGGGTGTCCTGGGACAATTAGCTTTAGCCCGATGGTCTGGTTTTAAAGGTAAAGGAATTGTAAGGTAAAAAGGAATTACCTAGAAAGGAAAATTCATGCGGTGATATTTTAGAACACTGCCCTACTTTTGATTCAGTGCTGAGGTTTTGCAGCCAAGAAGAGGATCATTTCCTGGCACCACCTAGATTTTGTGTGTTTACTTGGTTTGGGGGTCAAAACAAGGAGAGTTTGTCTGTTTCGGCCCCCTCCCCCGCCCATTGTATAGAATGTGGGTCTATTTGCATCATTTTAATGAGTCCTAGATTCTGGCCTGTGGGAGTTGATTGTTTTTGTGCTCATTCAGGGCCAGAGATACTATCCCCACATTCCAAGATGTGCTGTCAGTCCCCAAAATCTAGATATAAATGGATTAGCACAAGATTGTCCATGGCTAGAACGTGACAGAATATAGTGAGTTGTCACTAAGTTACTAGCCTCTTCTTCCTTTATTAGCAAAGGACATGTCATATATGCCTGCCACTAGCTCTATAGACCTGATCATCTTGTCCAATCTCTGTCATTTTGGAAATGGAACCCTAGAAAGAAAAATCGCCCCAAAGCTTCCCAAGCTTCATTGGAGTGGAGCCACAGCAAGGAGCCCTTGCACAGCTGAGTTCCGTGGAGAGCACAACTCCCACGCTTTCTCTCCATCACCCAATGCTGCCAAGAGGGTTCCTTATTCTTCCCAGCCTACGGCTTGTTTCTCGACTGTAATTATCCAGTTTGGAGGTGGAGATGGACAAGTGCAAATGCTTGACTCCAAGAAGCCCCAATCCATCTGCTCATGGCTACTGAAGATGGAGTTTTTGATGAGCTAGAACCTCTGTTTCTTTGCCAAGAGACTTTGGCCCGCTTGCTAAGGAAGGATCCGCTCTCCACTCAGGTGGACCCCCATTGAGAACATGGCCAGTACAGTGGAGGCTGGTCTTTTTAAAAAAATATTTTTATTGATTTCAGAAAGGAAGGGAGAGGGAGAGAGAGATAGAAACATCAATGTTGGGAGAGAATCACTGACAAGCTGCCTCCTGCATACCCCCGTCCCACACTGGGGATCGAGCCTGTAACCTGGGCATGTGCCCTGACCAGGAGTTGAACTGTGACCTCTTGGTTCATAGGTTGATGCTCAACCACTGAGCCACGCAGACTGGGCTGGAGGCTGGTCTTGATGCAGTCACAGCACACCATCAGAAGGGCCCTGCTCTGGGCGAGGCACTGGGCAGACATGGACAGATGGCGAGGATGAGGGTTGAGTTCTAGTCCCCACCACTGAGGTAGTAGCAGGCTCTGTGAAGCCGGGTCCGCACAACACCATGCAGTCATTTCTTGGATTTTTCAAAAGCAGCTGTCAGCTCACACATACGCCACTGAGCTTTCAGGCCTGATGGTCGGACTGGCAGGGTTCTGAGTGCAAACCTGGGGGATCTTACCCTCAATCAAAACTGCGCCTTTTTGCTTCATGTTTGTTTTCAAAGCAGAGCCTGAGACACACGGCTCCTTCTGTAAGAATATCCAGGAGCTCCCCACCACTCCATGGAAAGGGGCAGGGAAAAACGGCAGTGAGGATTTAAAAAGCAACTGGGGCAAATAGACCCACGTGCCATAAAATGGTGGGGGGCAGACACAGGCAAAATCTCCTTGTTTTGACCCCAAACGCACACACACATGCCCACATGCACGCACCACTCCCCTCCTCCCTTTATGCAGATAAGATCGGATCTGGTGAAAATAAACATCATGTGCAATCCTGAAGGTATAACAAAGAAAATAAGCCACGAAAGGGCTTCTTTGAAAGGGAGAAATAGAGTCCCACAAACTTCCCTTTGCTAAAAGTTACAGAAGGTGGGAGGGCTTATTCCATGTGCACTGAGTGATTATAATGTAATAAGGCTGCTATTCTTGTGTGGCTCATTAACTAGCCTTAAAGATAATGCTAAGAGAAGTTCAAAGGATATTCTGAGCTGTGGGAGAATCAGCGGAGGCATTACTTTGAATGACAGCCCTCCCTTGGATCTCTGGAAACTTAATTACATTCCATATGCAAATAGATACCCAAGGTGTAGTGTCAGGCTGCATTCATTCATTCAGATGGTATTTCTGAGCTGTGCCCTGTGTGCGGCACTGTGCCAGGGGCTGCAGGGCAGACAGAAAAGGTAGGCCTGCTTCTCCTGCCCCCACTCTCTTTGGGGAGAGGTTGGGTTGTGCAGAACAAAACACTGAACTGACGCAGAACGACAGAATTGTCAAAATAATGGGCCGCACCTCATATGAGAGCATCAAGTGGTCTATGATCAGCTTCCAGAGCCGCCTTCCTGCTTTTTCTCCCCCAGAAGCTGCGCCCCTGAATCAATGTCTAGGGGCCAGGTGGGAGGGGTTCTTAAGGTCCACTCTCCAGCTGAGGAGCTTGATGGTGGGGTCCTCTCTCAAGCTTTCCTTTCCTTAGGCTGTTGAGGCTTCAGCATCTTTTATGGGATCTCTGGTGTCTGAGTTGCCATGGGGACCACTTTCCTCCTAAATGAAAGCTGTCCCATGGAAGGAAAAGGGGGAGGGAAAAGCACGGAAAGATAAGAGGCAAGGCCTGCAGGGGGACAGTGATACACCTTGGGCGACCCCAGGAGAAAGGACCCTGGAGAGAAGAGGGCTTGGGGTGCTGTTGTCAAGAAGGAGGCATGCGTAGTGCTTCCCCTGACCCTCACCTCTGTATTCCAGGTGGACCCCTGCCCCCGTCCTCTCTGTCACTTTACGCATCGCCACCTGAACTCTGACTTTGCTTCTGCTCCCTCAGAGCCCTCCATAGGAGAAAGGACCCTGGAGAGAAGAGGGCTTGGGGTGCTGTTGTCAAGAAGGAGGCATGCGTAGTGCTTCCCCTGACCCTCACCTCTGTATTCCAGGTGGACCCCTGCCCCCTGTCCTCCCTGTCACTTTACGCATCACCACCTGAACTCTGATTTTGCTTCTGCTCCCTCAGAGCCCGCCATGGGTTATCCCTGATGCTGGATAAAGTGCACAGTTCTGACCTCGACACCTCCTTAACCCCCACCACCTTTCCTGACTCTCCCCACGCCACTTTCCATTTCTCTCCCTGTCGCTCACTGCCTTGGTCTACCTGTCGTTGCCCAGATGCACCCTGTTTTCTGCTCGGCCTCCCCTCCGCCTGGGAGGCCTTTCTCACCTGCCCTTTCCAAGTCCCCCAAAGCTCACTAGCTACACACAGTGAGTTTTCCTTCCTGCCTTTGAATCCTCACCATTCCTACAGCCTGTAGCTCTCCCGTACCCCTAAATGATGCCTTGTGTTATGTAATGCTGGCTATATGCTTAATAATCTTAAGGAAGGAAAGAAGGAAGGAGGGAGGGAGGGAGGAAGGGAAAGAGGGAGGGAAGCTCTCCTCATCTTTCAACTCTGGATAAGCAGGACTTGGGATGGGAAGCGATGAGGTGTTCTGAGTCACTTGGTCTGTTGTTTCTGCTTGATTGAGAGAGTTAAGTGGGCAAAGCTCTGAGGTGTGTGGGGGGGGTGCTTCCTGACTCTCAGGGTCCCACTGTGATAAAGCAGAGAGCGCCTGGCAGGGGGTGAGCTGAGCCAGGACCTTTGATGACAGCAGAGGGTCCTGGCAGGAGGGGAAAGGGCTTCTGCCCAGAAAGACCCCGCTCTCCGGGGTGGGCACAGCCCTACCACCTGGCTCAGGCATCAGAGTGCTCAGAAGTCCTTCTCTCAGCAGCCTCGGGAGGACACGCTAATTGCCGTGCTGGCTGTCATTTAAATTCCTCTCAATGGCAAGTGCAGAAAAGGTGACAAAATCCCAACAGCATTTCCGTTTGTTTTAAATCTGGTTTAGCTCCAGGGATCTCCTCATTAAGCCACATCACCCATGCCATGAGGGGCCTGAGCCCCGGGCAGGAGGCAGCCAACCCCCGCGGGGCTGTGGCCAGGGTCTCCGGCCAGGCTCTACCCTCTGCACTCCCCAGGGGACACCCACAGGGCTGTGTCAGCTCTTTCTCCCCTCTGCTCAGTGGGGGCATCTATCTAGGTAACACCTTCTTCCTGCCCGTGTCACTTTCATATTCTATCCATTGGGCCATTCGCATTGTTTATCTTTTCTGTCTATTCTGTTTTATGGCCTCTTTGCATCCACAGCATCTCTCATGTTGATATTCTGGTCTATTTATATTCCCCTGCCGTGTGGAGGCTCCCCTCCTGTTTAATCTCTTTTATCAATCTTGCTTACCTTCTCCAACGCCTCCCCCTCTCGCTATTATCCAGGTATCTATCTAGCAAATGCCCTCGGCCTCCCTCTCTGTCTCAGCTCTCTCTTCAATCCTCTCCAGGTTCCACGGCCACCTGCCAGCTCCACTCCGCCCCCACATCCTGCCCTTGACAAGTGAGCCCAATTAAACTGCCCTAGGGGACAGGACTTGCCTAGCCAGGCACCCAGGACCGCGCACCCACGAGGTCCTCTTCCTCTGCCGCTAATAACTAGAGCTAACACATAGCCAGCACATGTCACACCCAGAGCTAGGTCTTCATTTCCTGCTTCCTACAACTTTTCAAGGCGATTTCCCCTACATTAGAGGAGGAAGCCTGGGTTCAGGGAGGTGGAGTCACTCGTTCAAGGTCACAGAGTTAATGTGTGCAGTATTGACAACTGGCTCTTAGTGATCTGCATGAGCAGCGGCGTGGATAATCTCCCCCTGCAGAGATGCGGGCCTCATTTCTAACAGCTCTGAATAGCCGCAGGCCAGTGCATCTTCCTCAGTGCCACTCTGCTGCGGCTGGTAGTCGGAGTGCAGTGCAGAAAAGGCCACTGTGAGGACTGGGCTGTGCCACGGATTCCCCACACAGTGATGCGTCCCCCTGCAGAGATGCGGGCCTCATTTCTAACAGCTCCGAATAGCCGGCAGGCCATTGCATCTTCCTCAGTGCCGGTCTGCTGCGGCTGGTAATCAGAGTGCAGTGCAGAAAAGGCCACTGTGAGGACAGGGCTGTGCCATGGATTCCCCACACAGTGATGCACCAGACAGTGTCGCGGAGATGGGCAGAACCAGCCTGGGGGCCCCAGCTGCATCCCCAGCCCCTCATCCCGGCTATGAGCTGACTCTATCCCCTGAGCACCCACGCCAACTCAGGCTTGTGTGGGGTGGTGGGGGGTGCCTGGTGCCCAATGAAAACCAAAGGACAGCTACCCAGGATTCCACTACAGCCTCGGACAAATCAGAGGGTAACTGAGTGATCCCTGTGAGGTAGGCGACAGGGAGCGTCCTGAAATGGAACTGCCATGGGATAGATGGAGACAGGTGACTCCTCAAGCCTCTTGGTCAAGAACAAAGTAAGAGACTAGACTCTCAGACCTGTGAACTCACAAAACAGGAATCCCTAAGTCAGAGAAAGGCAGCAATGAGACAGAACCCCCAGGCCAGCGGTAGGGGAGGTCCTTGAACCCCCGAAGGCAGTTGCCTCACATTCTTCCCTGGGTCCCTCTTGCCTTCAGAATTGAATTCAAGTTCACCTCCCGTACATTATCTATGTAACCATCTGCATAAATTTCTCATCCCTGTGCAATTAGAACAACACAGGTCCTTGGCCTTACAGGTATGCTCTAGAGAAATGAAATGAGACCCCCAGGGGGTTTGCTCGGGAAAGAAGGGGTGGTCTTTTTTGCCTGATGATTAGGGATTTTCTACTTGTCCTTAAGGACCATACAGAGTCCGGTGGTGAACAAGCACATGTGCCTCAATGACTATGTTCAAGGGCAGCAGCGATGCGCCCTAAAATGAAGGGAATTACTATGAATTGGGAGCACCGAGGACAGGGAGACATCAGTATGGAGGATGAGAGAGGCTGCATGTAAAGGTGGCATCTAGGCTGGGCCTGGGAAAACAGGATTCGTGCAGACATTCTACGTGGAAAGACTATTGGCAAAGGCAGGACAGTTCATGGAGCATCTGCAAGCCTGGGAGACGAGATGGGGTGGTGAAGGAGGTGGAAACAAGTGATGCTTTTCTGTGAGTACCTGACTCCGCTAACGACAAATTCGTGGGGGTGGCACCACGTTTCCGCAGCCACTATGTCTGGCACGAACATGGCTGGCGCTGACGGAGTGCTTATAATCATGGGGGTGTAATGCCGATGGCGATGGCGTGTGTAATGACGATGCTGACACTGCTTTATGGGACTCCAGCCACTGTCACCATGGGGCTGAGGCCCAGGGACTGGAGCCTGGGAAAATGGAGCACATTTCTAACTGGACTGCCCCTTCTCCCTCAAGCTCTCTCCCTCTGACACTGCGTCTTTTTTAAGAAGAACAGGTGGGCTGTTGCCCAGGTGACTGGGATTCCCTGCCTGGGGCGATAGACCCTGTCACCGGAGAGTAATTTCCTCTTCAACTTCCATCCAGCACAGTCCCACTGCTGCACACGGCAGGCTGGGCTGTGCTGGCGAGGCCATCCTGCCACTGCAGTGCTGGGGAAAAGGAAAATGCTCAGCATTAAATTTCATGTAAATCAGACTTTATTTGCTCCGGTGACAGGTTATTACCTTCTGCAGGAAATGAAGGGAAAAAACAGCTGCTGGTTGGGGACATGACTCCCGAAATGAGGATGTGTCCAGCAACAGCCCAGGGCAGCATGGGCAGGGTCAGAGCCTTGCCCCATCCTTCCTCCGTCCCCGCAGCCCCCACCAACCCGCTTCTCCACCAGCACCTGAGATCTCTCAAGTGGTTCATCTCTGCAGCGCTGTCCCCATAGCTAAGCATCTGTTTACACTGACTGCCCCCTAATCACATCCCACACAGCCCTACTGCATCCTGGTGTGGGCCCTCTCCCACCCAGAATGCTCCATACTCCTCTGTCCACCTTGCTAAACTCAATCTGTCCTTCCAGGCCCAACTCAAGTCCAAAACCTCCAGGAGTCTGCCTTCTCCACCCAAGCTGTGGCTCGCTCTCTCCTTTCAGTTGGGTGGTCCTTAACCTCTGTCCTATATGTAAGCTAGCCTGTCCCCACTGATGTCTACCAGAAACCAACACGTTTATTGAGAATCTATGTTCTTATGGTGGTAGTTGGCTTCTGCTATGGAATCTATGGTGTGCCAGGCCCTGTGTTCGGCACTGGGGATGGATACAAATGCACCTGGTCACAGTCTGCCCTCAGCCAGCTCACAACCTGCTTGGGGAGCTAAGTTATGCACATGAAGAAGAAGTCAACCGTCTTCTTAAGTCCATAGTAGATGCTCAATAAATGTGTTGGTTCCTGATAAGAATGTATCAGTCAGGATAGGCTAGGTTATGCTAAAGCAACAAATGACTCCCAAATCTCAGTGGCTTAAAACAAAGTTTACTTCTTGTTCATGCTGCATGTCCATTGTGGACATGAACATTGCACGGGAGGACTCACATTGGCAATGAAACAAAACTCTCTCCTGGAAGTGACACAGATCATCTCTAATTGCAACCCGCCAAACATAAGGGGGCCAGAAGGTGCAGCCCTACCATGTGTCCAGCAGGCAGAGAGCTAGACATACTTGGTGAAGACCACCAATAGCTCAGTTACTAAACTTCATTAGGCAGGTGCCATGTCTGTTTTGTCCACCTCCGAATCCCTAGTGGCTGGCACATAGTGACCATAAGCCCTTGGAGGGAGGCAGCTGCGCCTTCACGGCTTGGTAGCCCTTACACACAAGGGCAGTGTGGCTTAGGCACATCCCCTCTGCACCACCAGAGAGGCAGGAAAGGAGGGGCACCATTATCTGTTGAAACTGTTCTTTATGATTTGGTAAGCAGACACGTATGGTGTCTGAAGATTAGTGTGTGTGTGTGTGTAAGTAACAGCTAACACTAGGGAGGGAGGAAGGCAGACAGTAGCTCCATATTTTATTGCTCGTATCTCCCACTAGTTGTTCATCAGCATCATGTTCGATGCAGTACTTGGTGGGGGGACGGAGGAGAAGACCTTGGGAGATGGGATGTGGCCTTCCTTTGGGCAGCCTGTCTGTCTCCCTTCTGTGTGTGGTCCAGACTCCCATCTTCTCTTCCCCTGGTCCTTTTTCCCTCTCCTCTCTTCTCCCTTTTCTCTCTGCATTGATTGCCTGTCCCTTTCTCCACGTCACAATGAAGTAGGAGAAGAGGATGGGGATGGATGGGGCCTGAGTGGGGAGTGTGAGAGCAGGACTGGGGCCGGCTCCAGATTGGCCAGCATTCGAGGCCACAGTCCTACCTCGAGTGTCCTTGTCATTGTCACTGTTTTAGATACACTTGACCAGGGTTGGGAGCCCAGGCACAGAAAGTTGGGAGCAGAAATCATTCGAGATCCTCTGTCTACTCCATCACCCCTCACGTTCCTCTTCAAGGCCTGAGATGAAACATAACTAGGGTCAGATCCCACAACTC
>NW_005359478.1:6605490-6639712 GCF_000412655.1 Myotis brandtii | reverse complement strand
CCTTACACACAAGGGCAGTGTGGCTTAGGCACATCCCCTCTGCACCACCAGAGAGGCAGGAAAGGAGGGGCACCATTATCTGTTGAAACTGTTCTTTATGATTTGGTAAGCAGACACGTATGTGTCTGAAGATTTGCGTGTGTGTGTGTGTGTGTGTGTGTGTGTGTGTGTGTGTGTGTGTAAATAACAGCTAACACTGGGAGGGAGGAAGACAGACAGTAGCTCCATATTTTATTGCTCGTATCTCCCACTAGTTGTTCATCAGCATCATGTTCGATGCAGTACTTGGTGGGGGGGCTGGAGGAGAAGACCTTGGGAGATGGGATGTGGCCTTCATTTGGGCAGCCTGTCTGTCTCCCTCCTGTATGTGGTTCAGACTCCCATCTTCTCTTCCCCTGGTCCTTTTTCTCTCTCCTCTCTTCTCCCTCTTCTCTCTGCAGTGATTGCCTGTCCCTTTCTCCACGTCACAATGAAGTAGGAGAAGAGGATGGGGATGGATGGGGCCTGAGTGGGGAGTGTGAGAGCAGGACTGGGGCCGGCTCCAGATTGGCCAGCATTCGAGGCCACAGTCCTACCTCGAGTGTCCTTGTCATTGTCACTGTTTTAGATACACTTGACCAGGGTTGGGAGCCCAGGCACAGAAAGTTGGGAGCAGAAATCATTCGAGATCCTCTGTCTACTCCATCACCCCTCACGTTCCTCTTCAAGGCCTGAGATGAAACATAACTAGGGTCAGATCCCACAACTCTTGTCCAGGGACGGGCTCCCTTGGCCACCATCCCATAGCCAGGGAAGGGGAGGAAGGCTGGGTCTTCCATGGATCTTGCTGCAGCCTGTCTGGGCTTTTACAGCCTCTCTGATTAAGGGCTGCCGTTCAGAGAAGGCAGAACTGGCCCAGCATCTCTGCTGCCTCCACAGCCTCCATCACTGGAGGGCCGCCAGGCTCACCATCTGTACCCCGTGGCCAGGGGGATGCATTGCCAGCTTCTGCATCAGCCCCCGCCCCAGCCTCTACCCCCGCCTGGGCTGGGAACCTGCCAGCGCCCCAGACTGCCTCACACAATTGGAGAAGCTTTGCCAGGTTTATGGCTGGTAATTTATGGCCTTCTTTAGCAACATCTATCACACTGCATAGTCGTTAATCCCAGAGTCTTTGCCCACTTTGCAGAAAATAGCTTGCAATTCCTTACAATGTAGCATTTGCTAACTCACCTGTCGGGCTGTTGGGCTGGGTGGGTGTGACAGGCCACTCTCCAGTTACTTCTTTCTGTCTTACTTTGCTTGGGTGAGCCAGGCCTTCTCCCTCCAGAAACAGCAGCGAGGATCTTCATTACAGAGCCGCTGTCCTGCTCTTGCCTGTTGCTCCTGGACCTCCGTGCCTCCTGGAAAGGCAGTGGGGTGCTGCGGGAGGGTGGGCTCCCATCTCTAGCGAGGACAGAACCTTTCACGGAGCAGGTCCCGGCCACCACACACTTACTCCCTCCTTGTTCAGTGTTGTGGAAGGAGGGGTAGAGTGTGGCCTGAGGGTGCATGTATGCACTTGTACACAAGTACATGGTGTGTGAAATACTTCTGTGCTTGACCCTGGCCTAGGCACTCTAATGAAAGGGTCTGTTAGGACATTGAAAACTGCCAACAAGGCAGACAAAATAATACATAAATGCATTTGGCTCCTGGATGAATCACACTGTATTTTATAGCCAGCTCTCTTACCTTAAGCTATTCCAGCATTAAAATTAAGTCTCCTCTTAAGGCATGTGTGTCTGAAAGAGGCGGTAGCTTGGGAAATTGTAAATCATGGTGAGGAAGGACAGGCGGGTGAAAAGATGTGGACTGTGATCATATGGTACCTTGAGTATATATAGATGAATTTTTAAAAATGTTTTTTAATTCTGGAAAAAGATGGAGTCAGACCCATTAGAAGGGAAAACACTAAAATGACAAAAAGGTTAATTCAGGTATTGTGACGTGTGTGTGTGTGTGTGTGTGTGTGTTGTGTATAATTTATTATATATAACACATATGTGTTATATATAATGTATTATATATAATATGTACCTGTTATATAGCCCCCAAATTATTATCCCCCAAGTTTATTATTTTCCTATGTTTTCTAAATTTTCTACAATGAACATGCATGTTTATACTTGGAATAACATGCACAGCACAAATGAAAGAAAATGCTCATTGTGCTGGACAGATTGATTGATGGGACAAACATCAAAGGTGTTTGACCCTCCCCTTATGCTCCAAGGACCAGGAGAATATCAGCAGACACCTATCTGTCCATCTCTTTTCTTCAGGCCTGTTCTCCCCTAAAGAACCGGGACCTCCCTGGTTTCCTGTTTGATCTTCTGACAGTAAATATAAGAAGAAAGTCTCCCTTCCTGAAGAAAAAGACTTCCCAATGCAAATGTCCTATTCTCCATGGTATCCTCAGTGCTCAGCTCAGGGTGCCCAGGAAATAGCTGTTGAAGGGATGAATGAATGAAGTCACAGGGGCTGCTTTTCATTTTGAACAAGCCAACAGGGGAGGTAGGTTCAGGCTGATGGCATTTTGCTGTCCCTGGTGTGCACACACCAGCATCCATGCTGTGGACACCAGCCACCATGGAACTTGTTCTTGTCCAGTAGGGGTGTGGATGGTGAGGGCATTTTTTGCACTAGGACCGCCCACATAGTAAGCTGTCCCACCCAATGTGCAGCTCAGCTTGGGGCGTTTATTTGCTTGTTTGTTTGCCATTATCATCCCTCTTCAGTGGAAGGTGAGACTATTCCTGCAGGCTTTTGAGCAGACACATGTCTGTCTCTTGGGCCTGTGTGTTGTGCTAGGGAGGACTTTGCTGGTCCATCTGGTACCCGAAGCTTTCTTCGTAACTTGGCATCTGAAGACACTCAAGTAGAGTGGTGTTGATGTTAGACTCTCTGATTTTAGTACTTGCTGAGTCTTTGCAGCCCATTCCCTTAGGGCGGTGGTCGGCAAACTGCGGCTCACGAGCCACATGCAGCTCTTTGGCCCCTTGAGTGTGACTCTTCCACAAAATACTGACTTCTGCGCATGGGCCACGAAGTTTCAATTGCACTGTACATGCGCGCCCGCATGTGGTATTTTGTGGAAGAGCCACATTCAAGGGGCCAAAGAGCCGCATGTGGCTCGCAGTTTGCCGACCACTGCTTAGGGTACAGTCAGCTACAACAGAGAATAAGATCATCAAATGCCCTCTCTCTCTGTGTGTCTCTGTCTCTCTTTCTTTCTCTCTCTCTCTCTCTCTCCAAATGGTAATGAAAGCACCTCCCTCCTTCGGCCTCTTTCTCCTCTGATCCCTACTGCAGTCAATCATCACTTTAATCCAGCGGTTCTCAACCTGTGGGTCGAGACCCCTTTGGCGGTCGAACGACCCTTTCACAGGGGTCACCTAAGACCATCCTGCGTATCAGATATTTACATTATGATTCATAAAAGTAGCAACATTACAGTTATGAAGTAGCAACGAACATAATTTTATGGTTGGGTCACAACATGAGGAACTGTATTTAAAGGGCCAGAAGGTTGAGAACCACTGCTTTAATCAGAGTTGGAGGGCTGAGGAGGATGGGAAAATTGTGCAAACAACCTAACCTTCAGTCGGAAATGAAGGTGAGTTTGAAAAGTTTATCCTGGGCCTCTGGAGACATTCCCGAAGATCACAGATCAGAAGTTTGGTCTTCTCCACACAAAAGGGTCAAGGCTGAGTCTAAGGGCAGTGGAGTGTGTGTGTGCAGTTCTATATGAAATTTAGAAAAGGATTTCTAAGATTTCTATTTTTTAGTACTTGCAGGAGAGCCTTTTTATCCATCACTGAGTGTAAGGCAGGGGTGGGTAGGATGCCTAAGGTCACAAATGGCACCCTTGCCGTGGGCTAATACCATCGACATGAGCTTATATCCTTTGCATATGGCTGAGCCTAAAGGGAGAGATGGGGCTGGTGGAGGGCATGTGGGTGATAACAGGAAGCTACAGACTTAACCCAGCGACCTTGGGAAAACCACCTCACCTTCCAGAGCCTGGCTGTCCATCTCCTGCAAACCTGCCTGCCCAATAAGAATAAAAAAAGTGGGTGTTTGTGAAAGTGTTTTGCAAACTCTAAAGTTCTTCACAAATGCAAAACATGATTAGAGTAAGCGCATAATAAGTACTTGTTGAGTGACAATAAATGGAGCTTGGTCATGGTGTGCTATTAATTTTGATGACATATTGGTATCACAAGCAAGCATTTTATCGATTGAGGACAATTTTGTGAGTAGCAGTCAAAACAAAACTGCAAAAACCACAAATTTTGTTGCTGAGTGATAGATGGCTTTATACTGTTTTTTCGTTTGTTTGTTTCATTTGTCTTTGTCTTGAAAACAGAGATCTGGTCATATACACAGCTGGCCCAGCACCAGCCGGGCACAATAGCTGACCTCAGTGAATGCTTGGGGCTTGAATCTCGGATTGTTCTTGGAAAGAATTTGGGCTGCTAGGAGCATGCACCTGCATGGGACAGCCATCTGCTGGTTGGACTAGAGGGCACTCTTGCAGACCTGCCTGCAGACCCCTTCGTTCTTCATGTTCAGCACAGTTTGCCTAGAATCAAATCAGAGAAAAATGCAATATCCACAGCAAGTGAAATTAAGCTGTTACCTTCTCCCCAACCTTTTGGGTGATGTTGCACCTTCTTCCAAGTGGCTGGCTGTGACTTCCCTCTTCCCCCTTTTAAGAGCTGTGCTTTCTCTCTTTCCTTGGCAGTGGAGGGCCCTTCCTTGGCAGTCCCTGGCCAGGAAGTAGAATAAAAGATACTGAGACTGGGAGAAAAAGGCTTTCACTTAAAAACACACACACACACACACACACACACACACACCCCACAAAGGTGAACAGCCAGGCAAGAGAGTGGGGCCTTTAAAAGAAACATTTACTTAGTCCCCACATCAAAATGAAGGCAAGGCTTCCTTCTCCTCAGGGCTGTGTGGAGGAGAGTGAAATTGCTCTCCTTCCCTCTTTGACCTCCGTCAAGAGTCTCAAGTCCCCAAGAGGAGTGCTGCCCTGAGCCCCCGCCCTGCACACTGCTCTTCTCCATACTGTGCCTCGAAGGAGGCACTGTGAACACTGTCCCCAGCAATTGATCCAGGACAGGAGGCAGAGAACTGGCTACACCAGATACCGGCTCCTACACCCAGATAGTGAAATTAAAGTCGAAGGGCTAACGGGAAGGGAGAGCCTGTAAGTGCCACCAGGAGGCAGAGATAAAGGGTATAAACAAGGCTGATGGATGGAGAGAGACAGAGGCCATTTCCAACCCGAGCACCTTTTGCGACACGAAGAAATCGTCTCTAGGGATGGAGCTATTGTTAAGAGAATGAATTGATTGCTGAGCAGTGCCCAACAAGCTTCTTCTGAGGACCCAAAGCTCTTGAAACAATTACATGAAACAGGTATAAACTAACTATTAACAAGGAAAAGAAAACCCAGAGGTCAGTCTTGTTTGTAAAGAGGAGCAGCAGCGATTCATCATCACACTTCACGTGGCTAAATAAATATTTAACCAAGCGAGGGCAAGAGGATGGCCCAGGAGCCTGCAGAGCAGTCCCTGAGAGGTGCCTGTGTCCAGCTCACTTCAGGAGCACTGAGTTTTGGGACCGCAGGGACTTGGCCTTGAAAGGACGTGCCAGCTACAGGTTCTTGAGTCATGTTCAAGTTCACACAAGAACCTTGAGAGTTTTTTGGCAGGTTTGTTATTGCAAATATACCTGCTTACTTGTTATCATCCTTGATCTATGGGCATAAGGGCAACAGGAAAATTGAAATAAGGGGTAAGGAGATAACTGCATTTAAATCATTAATTTCTCCAGTCACTGTGTCTTTGATGATTTTCTTTTAGTGGTACCATAGGAATTATGGGACTGGAAGAAAGCCCACAAGAACATCCATCCCATTCCATTTATAGAAAAGTACCAACATCTTAGAATTATCAGCTGGGAGGGGCTTACAGATCTCTCGTTCCACCACCATTTAGAGCAGTCAGGTCCCAGGCGGGCAGAGCACAGGGGCCTGGGGCCCACACCCTGTGTCCCACAGCTGCGCCCCCTTCACCAGACCACACTTTCCACCCCTTAATAAGGCTTAGATGGAGAGGCTCTTGATGTGGCTTAAACCTCCCTCCGAGATGTTTTTCACATGGCTCTCTCAGACCATGGACGCTCCGACCATTGTCTCCTCCTTGCTGTGGTTCAGAGGTGCTGCCTCAATAGCCCAGGACCTGGCAGCTCTGAGGGAAGGCCCGCGTTCCCTATACGTAAACTACAGGAAGGGCTCTTGGTGGGGCGCCAGTCCCCCGTGACCTCGGAGGGCATGTTCTTGGCTGCGGGGACCGTGGTTACATTCCTCCAAGCACCCCAGCCAGCAGGGTCGCCATCGCTCGGCTGCTCATCTTTGTGGACCGTCCCAGCCCAGCACCCCTTCCCCTCTCCAGCCCACACCTCCCATCCTCTTCTTCCCTCTCAGGGGATTTCAGCTTACACATTGTCATAAACAAAATTTCACACACAGCCAACCTCTGACAGGGATGAGCTTTTACATTTTTCAAGCTGGTGCTTGAATAGAAAGAGTAGCCAGAGGTTTGCGATTGTAGGTGCCCTGCAGACCTTCAAAGATCTTAGAAGAATGCAGCTTTGGCTGAGGGACATAGGACAGGAAACAAAAAGCTACATAATGGTTTCATGGGAAATAGGAGGAGACCGTTGCCTCAGATGGCAGACCAGAGGTTGTGTCTTTCAGGCAGGCCCGTAGCTGCAAGTACGGTTTCCTGATGGGAAGAACCAGTAATGTCTTCTTTTGTGTTTTTATTTCCTAATGAATACTTGGCAGTGACAGACCACAGTGTCAGACTGGCTTTCTCCTAACAGACAAAGAAAATAGGCAGATTTGTGACATTTGTGACATTGAGGTGGGTGAAGGCTGACAGAGGAGTGGACCAGACTGCAGGTGCACTGTTGATCGGTCATGGGATGCTTCATCCACCTGCCATGTAGCCTTGTATCAGGCCACTGATGTGAGCTTTAATGTCACCCAGGGACCCCACAGGGACAGTAGGAGTCCGTTCTGAAGAGCAGTGAGGAGTGGGAGCCAGAGGAAGAACCCCCCTTCAGCTGAATCCACTTCTTACTGAAGGTTTGCATATGGTTTGGGGATCTGTGACTCCAAGGTCTCACAGCAAATTCCCTCACTTGGGATCTGTGCGGTGCCCATCTGAGGACCTACTGTGTGTCAGCGCTGTTCTGTCAGCATGACCTCTAATCGAAGCCACCCAAGCAACACTGTTGTTAGCACTCCTCCCTGCCGTCACTGCCCAGTCCATTGTTGTTAACAAGTAACCAACTTGATTCATTTGGATTTTATCTCCTTTTTATTTTCTCTACTCACCCGTTTGGGGTTGCTATTAAACTCCATCGTAGGGTAAGAGGCTGGCTGCCAGGAGGGAGAGAAGGAAAATGCAAGCGCTGAGCTAATGAATTAATTGGGTTTTGATGTACTAAGAGTCCATAATGAACTCTCAATTATTCAGGGCTAGGTTCCCAACCTAATGTCATTGTCTTCGTTTTCTGGCTGCTCAGCTTGAGGCTGAGTAATTTGAAACTTGTATAAAACAAAAAGATTCTTGTGGAAATAAAATAACCAACCATGCTCTAATTTTCTTTTCTTTTAAAAGCCTTTTAAAGATTCTGCTTATCATCCATCCACTATTACAATGCAAGCTTTGTGAGGGCCAGGATCTAATTTATATTCACATCTTTCCTGCCCCCACCCCAACCCCACTCATCCATATCTTAGGAACATTTTTTTAATGTCAACAATTAGAATTCATTTTTAGTGGCTTCATAGCATGGTATGCTATACCATAAATTATTTAACTGCAATTATTGGGTTATTACATCATCTAAAAAAATTTTTAATGTCTCCACAAGTGCTTTGATGAGATGAGCATCCTTATAAATAACCTTGTGTACTTTCCTAATTGCTTTGTGAAGGTCAAGTCCTAGAAGGAAATGCTGGGTCAAAGTGGATGCATGTTTTATAGAATTTGGATACATGTTGCCAAACTATACTCCAGAAATATTGTGCCAACGGTGTATGAGAGGTGGCCCCATGTACCCTCTCTCTGTGGTTCCTGGGGGGAAATTTCCCAGCATCAGATATCAGTGAGAAATTACTTCCTTATGTGAAGTTGCGCCCAGGAGATATCATTATTATTCAGTGCTTTCACCCTCAGCTACAGGTGTCCAAGTCCAAGCCCTTTCAAATCCAATGCTGTATATTTATAAAGGTCAATCTGTTGTTTCACCCTCCACTGGTTTGTCTGACCTCGCCTGTAAACTCGCCATTCCCACCTCTGGTGGGGGGATGGCAGGGGAGGAATGCGAAGGGTAAGACCAAGAAGACAAGAACTCCAAAAAGAAGCGACAGGTCCTCACTAGGTCTTAGAAAGGCAGAACTTCAGAAACAAAAGGGTTCTCCAGCCCCCAGGGTCCTCCTGTTTCCTCCTATTTGTAAAAAAGGAAAAGAAACAGAGACTTTTGTGATTCTCTTAAGATCCAGAATTCTCTCTGGGCAGAGGCATGGAAAACAATTGTTCTCAACATAGAAAAGTGATCTCAGCTCTTAGCCTTGGATGTTACATCATAATTCTGGCTTTATGACAGTCCCCTGGGTGTTCCTGCCTTCCAGACAGTCATGAGATTGAGATAAAGAGAAGACAGATTTTGAGACAAAGTTAGTGATGAGGGGAAGGGCAAAGGTGAAGGAGCAGGAAGATGGAAGGCTCAGAGCACAGGAGAGTGGGGGAGTCACCCCACTTTTCATCCTAATTCCCATCCAAAAAAAGCCACTCCAAATAAACACTTAATCTGTTATGTTCCCTAAATCTGTCCTTTAAACCTAACTGCATCCTTCACCTCCTCTTCTATGGAAATTTTGTCACTAGGAGTATCTAGAATTACCATCAAAATATGCAATAATACAAAATTATTTTTAAATATTGTAGACCTCTAGGTACCATTTGATATATTAATTATGTCATTTACAGATTAAGAGAATTAGTAAACAACCACTACGCACGAGATTTTCTAAAACTCTTGACATGACATTTCTCTCCTGCCAGCTGAATGCTAACAAGACAGCCTCTGGTGCCCGGGCTGCAGTCAGGGTTCACTTCTCAGCCGCCCTCCTCCCTGCAGTGGGAAGGTGAGCCATGAACAGGTAGATAGGGAAGGAGGGAGGGCAGAGGGCAGACATGGGTCCATTTCAAGCACCCTAAGCTGCTGAGTGCTGAAGAACTCAGGACCTTGGAGAGCTCTTTGACTTGTTGCTATTTACTGTCTCTTTGAGAACACATTGAATGGTCCTACTTGTGCTTTTGTTCATCTCTGTTTAAGTCAACAATTGGTTCTCTAGTTAGACAGGCTTACTGTGCCTCAGGCCTAAAGAATGAGGATTCAGTGCCCAGCAGCCTCTGATGTGACAGGGAAAAGCAGACAACCCCAGTTCCTTCAGGGGCTTTGTGAGCTTTGCAGAGGGTGATAGGAGCCTTCGACAAAAAGCCCTTGGCTAAAGCACTGGGCTGTAAGAGGCCTCTATCACCTAGCAGAGATGTCAGGGAAGACCCATTCACTCATAGTTGATCAGAAAATAACAGACTCCTTCCTGGGATGCGGCAGGGGAGTGCTCCTGTTGGCAGTGTTAGGCTTCGCGGCTCTTCTTTCTCATACATTCGGATGACCGTGCCTTTTCCCAGCAGAAGCTTCGGTGTGGTTTTCTGCCAAAACCAAGCAGTGAATTTGGAACTTGAGCCAGAAGAGTTTAGTATATGTGTCAGCACTGTATAGAGCTCTGTACAGCTTCCCTCATTTAACTGATGTATGCTCTCTTCATTAGGGACTGGGGGCTCTCAAAGTGGGCTCAAAGGGAGAAATTGTGCTCTTGTCACTCCTTTTGTGCTTCAGGCTAATGTGTGGTGTGTCTTTTAATGTTCTTTGATGGGTTCCGAGGAGCTTTCAATAGTCAGACATTAGGTAGGAATAGAAGTAGTGACATGCGGGGGCTGCTAGTTTGCTAAGTGTTAATGGACTTCTGCCAGAAAACAGTACAAGTGATTTGTTGTGTCCCAAGGAATGTTTGGACCAATGTGAAAACTTGTTTAATCCTGCTGATGTACATCTGGGCCTTCTTGCTGGCTTTCCCCATTCTGTCTTTTTTTTTCCTGGTGTGCTCAGTCTAAGAGGAGCAGGTCCCACCCTTCTGTGAGTTCTATGAAAACACACTTTAAAGGAAGGAAAAGGAAAAAAATTTTAAAAAATGAAGGAAAAGGAAGAGCCATGGTGGGTGTATCTGAGGGTCATGCCAGTGCCACGGCCTCTTTGCCAGGAAAGTTCGCAGACCCTGGGGAGCCATGCTCTCAGACAGCGCCCTGTTTGGCTGACTCTTGGGGACATGGGACTGATCCACTGTGCTTGCTGTTCCGCCTGTCCATTTGGTCAAACAACTGAGCCCACCCATCTCTTCCTGGAACCTGGGGGGACACTTGATTGAATTCACCAACCTGCGTGGCTGTATTTTTTCTTACAGTCACAAACATGCCTCAGCTTGTCATCAGACATTTTACTTCGGTGTTTGGGTCTGGCAGAGAAAAAGCAATATTGCCTCTTCATGACAAGAGCTAAAAACTGGCATCTTTACATCACCAGCCAAATCCCCCTGCCCCTCGCCAGCCAGGCTGCACCAGGAGTAGGCAGCCTCCCCTGAGCCCAGGCAGCTTCCTTGGCCATGTGCTCAGCAGCCTCCCATCTCTTCTCTGCTGGCTCCACCAGGGACTTGTATTTCTGCAAGAATTCCTTGGGTGTGTTGTGTGTTCTCTCCTGCTTAGTCATTCAGCCATAACCTTTCCATTTAGACTCCTGCCCTACTGATGGCTCAGCTGCCTAGTTCAATATTTTACATTTATCTCTATTGGATTCCAGTTGCCTCCTGTTACCAGAGGGACTTAAATTATCCAAGCCTCGCTCCACAGGCTCAGATCCCATGTCCAGGACAAATCTGTTTAGCACTTAGGGATCATTGGCTGCGTGGGGGGCTTGGGCATATAAATGTGTCCAAAGTAGGCATTTCTCAACAGTGGTGAAGGCAGCAGACTCGGGTGGGGAGCAGGGGAACCACTGAATTTATAAGATCTCAATCGGGTTTCCTCAGTGCTGGGCGGAAATAGATCAGAAACATTATTTGGAGAGTGAGAAAATAAATATAACAATATAGCCTTGTAGTAAAGGAGCAGCTAGCACATTGCAAGCGCCTACTAGATATGAACACCATTATGCACATAAAAATATAATGAAGCCTTTCCTTTAAAGGAGATTTATGGTATATTATGTCATTGCTACCCTCCCACTGATGATGATGGGAAGAGGTATGATTTTTCTCCTATTTCAGGGTTGGAAGGTGGTTCTGGAAGGGGAAAGAGGTGGTGTTATGCCAGGAGTGGTCCCCAGCTTAGCTGGTCTAATTCTCGTGCCAATGGATTGTGGCCACTGAAAAACTGAGAAAAGAGTCGCTCAGGGTGAGGGTCTCCAGAGGGAGGAACTCTAGACTGTCGCATTCTACAACCGAGCCACCATAGAAAAATCCCAGCTCAGACGTTGGAACATGCAGTTCCAGACAGCTTCTGTCCCTACATGCTCTCCCAACATTTTGGAATCCAGACTTTATGGACTCTCAAAGGTCTGAATGCAGTGGTTTGTGGCTGCTATGGTTTCCCCATGTGGGATCCAGTAACGTACTATAACACCCTACAAAGCATAGGGCCTAAGAGCTCTGGATGGCTGAAAAGTCACTTGAATTCACGAATCTATTAGAGGTGGACTCTGCACCCTGGTTCTTGTCTTGCTTATATAAAGGAATTCAAACAAGAGATAGTATCAAATGGCAGCAAAGTATGCAAGAGCTTATTTGCAAGAAAAGGAAATATACTCAGGTATAGTTTGGGCGGGCAGCTTAGCTGGCTGAAGCTGAGTCAAGTGCACCACTTACTTGGGAGTTCAGGGGATTTATACCCCTAGGCTGACATACCCCTAGACAAGAAATAAGTCCCCCCTCCCTTATGTCTCAAAAATATATGTATCTCCTTAAGCTTAACGGCTGCCCTACCTGGATACTGTGCTGTGCTATCAGTTAGACCACATCTTAAAGGAGGTTTTAAGTCTCCCCCTTCCTCATTCTTGGGTCGGGTCTGCGAATTCTTGGTTACTTCTTGTTTGTCATGTCTCCCACATCTTCCCCTTGATCTTAGCCATCTATCCCAGCTCATGTCTGTATAGCTACCTACTCTACCAATCCACGGTACCCTCTGCCTCCCTGTGGGTGAAGGGACTTGAAGAGAAGAAAGAGAAACCAACCCTAGGAGGTGGTGCTGGCATGGGGGCAGATTTAGTTAAGGTGATGATGATGCTTCCTCCTGCTTGTCTGTTGGGCCCCCTCCTTCCTCTTTAGAAGTAGACAACCCTAGCATTGTCTAAGGAGAGACAAGGGAAATGAAGTGGTATCCTGAGGTACCAGTGTGACTGCCCAGAAAGCTCTTTGATTAACTCATGGATGAAAGAAGAAAGGAGGAACACACAACCAAGGACAAGCACAGAAGAATATCACAAGCCTGTAAGGATGGTGCCAGGAAGGCTAAAGCTCAGCATGAGCAGAGGCTTCGGGAAAATGCCAGGGACAGCGCAGAGGCTTTTAGTAGCTGTGTGCAGAACTAACGGGGACAGGCTCCCTACTTGGGGAACTCGGTGCCAGGTTAAAGATGAGAAAAGGCAGGAGAACTACTCGAGTATTTTGTTTCTTCACCAAAAGGCAAGGTCTTTCAGCAGAAGAGAGTAGAATCAATACTGTTAAAATCGCCTTGGAACTCAAGCTGGATGCACAAAAAGTAAGTGGTTACCTGGAGGCTTTAAAAGTTTCCAGACCTGACATATTTCATACCAGAATTTTGAAGAAACCTTTGTAAATGTTCATAAAACCACAGTTTAGAGACGGCTGAGGGAAGAGACCAGAAGACTAGAAATGAGAAAAATATGGAGTTTCATAGAAAGAAAGTGGGTTCCAGACTGTACTGCCTGGTGAATTTGATACTGAGCACCATAGGAACTCTGAGATTAATTGCTATTCAAGTTGTCTATGGGATCTTAGAGGGAAGTAAAAATCACTAGAAGCTAGTAGATCTGTTGAGAACAGATACAATAAGTAGAATCCCATTTTCATTTTTGACCACATTGCTAGATGTGTAAGTCAGCTGAGTACTCTAGGTATGGCAAGGTCCTTGTGGGTCAAATGGACAATTAAGGACTGACTAATACTGTAGCTAGCATCATGCTAGTGGGCCAGCTGTGCCCAGGCATTGGGTTCCATCAACATCGTGGGAATATCTTGTTGTATATTGATGGGTTTCTTTGGCTCTATTCTCTCTATTTTATTAAGGATTTAGCTGAAGATACAGAAAGCATACTTACTTTTTAACAATAAAGAATTTAAAAAAAGAAAGCATACTTACTAAATTTATGGGTGGAATAACAGAACCAGGATTCAAAATATCTCTGCTGAGATATGGAATGGCTAAAGCTAACAAGGTGAAACTCAATAGGGATAAAATTCAAGTCTTGCTCTTAGGCTTAGAAAAAAGCAGCGGTCCAGATATAGACTGAGGATACCTGGTTTAAGAGTAATTCATATAAAAATTCTTAGGGATTACTGCCTGACTAAAATATCAATATCAGATTATAGTGTATAAATCTTCTGAAACATTTCCTGTCCTCTCAGACCACTGGTAGAGGTATTCTGTCCAGGACAAAGGAGGCAACCATCTCATTGTCCTGGGGAAGTGTCCCTGACAAACCAGGAGGCCCAGTGCAGTGTGAGGCATCTCAAAACCTTGCTGTGAGAGTAACATGGCGGTATCTGCTGGAGCTATAGATACTTCCAGATACATAACCGAGACAATTTTTTGGTCCCATGCACAAAAAGACATAAGAATGTTCCTGCTCTGGCAGTGCAGCTCCATAGTTAGAGCACCACCTGAATAATGAAGGGTCTCAGGTTTCATTCCCGGTCAAGGGCACATACCTGGGTTGCAGGTTGATCCCCCACCCTGGTCGGGACATGTGCATGAGGCAACCCATTGATGTGTCTCTCTCACATCAATGTTTATCTCTCTCTCTCATCCCTCTCTCCTTTCTCCTCTCAAAAAAATCAGTGAAAAAAATATCCTCAGGTGAGGATTAACAACAACAACAAAAGAAAAAGAATGTTCCTATCAGCATTGATTGTGATGATTAAGAACAGAAATAACTGAAATGTCTACCAATAGGAGAATGTCTAAATAAAATATGATATATTCATAAATCTCACAAACAGAATTAAAATGGAAAAAGGAAGTTGAATAAGAACACCTACAGTATGAAAGCATTTTTTTCATTTTAAAATGTGTACTATAATTCTATTTACTGTTCAGTGATAAATATATATGAAGTAAAACAATAAACAAATCCAGGAGAGTGAGAACTACCAAGTCCCAGGTAGTGTCTACTCCTTGGTGGAAAGGGAGGGAGGGAGGGCACAATGTATTGGAAAAACAAGACTTACTTCTATTCATTATGGTTCATTTTTAAGCTGAGTATTGGGTATACAGTTCTATGTTATCTTAATCTTTATAACAGTTTCTTTGTTTAAAATATCCAAGATATACTTGTTTAGATCTTAAAAATTTTATTGAAGTGAAAATCATATAACATACAATTAGCCATTTTCACCTGGACAATTCAGTGGTATTTAGTACATTCATGACACTGAGCTCCCACCACCTTTATCAAATTCAAAAACATTTCCATCACTCCAAATAAACCTCTATGTCCATTAAGCACTTTATCCCCACTCACCATTGAAGAGTGTTTGGGGGTTTTGGTTTGGATAGTGAGAACTTCTTAAAACATAGTTTTAGAGCAGTTTTAGGTTCCAGCAGAACTGAGGAAGGTTCAGAGACTCCTGTACAACCTCTGCCCTCACACATGCACAGTCTCCCTCATCAGCATCCCCCACCAGCTGGTACCTTTGTTACAACTGATGAACCTACATTGGCACAGCCTTATCGTCCAGAGTGCAGAGTTTACCTTAGCGTTCACTCTTCTTGATGCTCATTCTATGGGTTTGGACAAATGTATAATGACATGACATGTAGTCACCATTTTAGTACCACACAAGGTCATTTCACTGCCCTGTAAAAGTCCTCTGTGCTCCACCTGTTCATCTCTCTCCATAATACCTTATTAAGGAGTGTGCTAAAATAAAACCACCCAAAGTAAAACAACTCATAAGAAAGGAGAATAGGGGAATATATGATAACTATCTTCAGTAGCCTAATAGAATTCCTGTGAGAAATAATTTAAATGAGGTATATTGATGGTAGCATAGTGAATAACACAGAAGTACTTGCATAATTATAAACTAATATTAAAATTAAAGGAAGAACTATGAATAGGTAGAATGACTGTCTTATAAGACAGAACATCGAGACAGTTTTGGTCAGATGGTGCTTGGTTATGTGGTACATTTAGAAAAGGAGAAAGGATCTGTGCTGGATCAGACTCGGTTCTGTATGAGGTGGCCCATCAGTCATTTGCCCAGTTACACACACTTCATCCTCCATGGAACCAGTTGTTTTGTGCTGTATTTGGCTAAGGCTGCCTGCCCACCGATCCAGGTGTGTCCAGCTTGGGGCCACAGATCACTGGCCCTCTGGTGAGAAGGCAGAAAAGAATCGGAGAGTGAGGGGCTGAGGTGAAAGCCCCTGGATGGTGACCCCAGCAGCAGGCAGCCTCCCTTCAGAATGTCCCTGCATCTCATCTCATGCCATAAGGGGTGTGGGTTTTTTTTTATTCGAAGAAATATTTGCAACGTGGCCCAGAAACTCTAGTTATAGCTCTAGCTTGCCCCCAACTAGATACCAATATTATTTTCTATTTCCTGTCTTTCTACCTCACTATTCTGGAGTGAGGGGCTGAGGTGAAAGCCCCTGGATGGTGACCCCAGCAGCAGGCAGCCTCCCTTCAGAATGTCCCTGCATCTCATCTCATGCCATAAGGGGTGTGGGTTTTTTTTTATTCGAAGAAATATTTGCAACGTGGCCCAGAAACTCTAGTTACAGCTCTAGCTTGCCCGCAACTAGATACCAATATTATTTTCTATTTCCTATCTTTCTACCTCACTTTTCTATTGTAATGTCCAGCAGTGGGACAGAGTGTCGAAGTCTATATATCTCACTTTGAACAGGGTCTAGAGAAGCTTCCAATTAATGCATAGCAGGTGCATGGGGAGCTGGCAGCATGGTGGCTGTGACGGTCTTAGTCATACAGCCTCAGGTTGCAAGGAACCTTCCGTGAAATCCTTCCATTCAAGGCTGGGAAATCAGGAATAAGTTGGCCCAGCTATTTCAGATTCTTCATGGTTTGATGCCTCTGGGCTTTGGGTAAGAGTAAATCAAGGAGACTTTGAAGCCCCTGGAAGATGAGAGTCCTATTCACGAAATGGATAGAGTAGCTTAGAGTCCAGGCTAAAGGGCCCTGACAACATTTTCCCCTCCAGCCAGCCCGTAGTGTGTTCCCTTGGGAGAGCTAGAATTTGCTTCTTGTGAGTGTCTCCATCTCTGACAAAAACCTGAGCAGGTGGCTTTTTCTGACCTTGGATGTCGGTGAGTCAGCACTAACGTGCCTATGAATCAGACCAGTGTGGGCAAACCATGCTTTCACCCAACACTCTGGAATAGAGGGGAAGCACGAGTCACCAGCACCTTCCTAGAATACCTGGGAGTCCTTCCAGGCCTGCACTTGGACCTGGAGGCCTTATCATGGCACAGGAGAATGTGCTTTAAAAGAGTAACAGTTGTTGTCCCTCAGCTCTTCTCCTGACACCTGTAAGAACTTGACTGATCCAAATATATGATATTCTCTCCCCCTGAGAGGCTCTAAGGGACGGAGAGGGGAACCCTTCCCCTGGGCCAGGCACTATGTGAGGTTCCCTCTAAAATGTCATCTCCTTGATTCTACTGTGTACTCTCCTATGTGACTCCTTTGAACCTGCAGCATCTAGCATGATGCTTAACACATCCTAAGAATTCAATAGTAGTTGCTTCATTAATAAGAGTTAAATTTATACATGGAGGAGGACGGAGCACTGGCTTGAGAATCAAGAGACCTGTGCTCTAGCCCTGCTGCTGATGACCTCGGGATAGTCACCCGCAGACTCCAATTCTTTATCTGTAAAACAAGAAGGTTGAATAGTCTGACCCCTAACGACCAACTCTTAACTCCCAATGGTTTTATGATTTGACAAGCATGGGAATGGGAGAACCCAGGATTTCACAATGAAGGAAAGTAACCAGTACTAGTACAAAGAGAAGGACCCTGGCTCACCGACTCAGCCTCCCAAGATGTGGACATGCTCAAGGTGGAGGCTGGAGGCGGGCCTCAGCAGGGCCATGCCCACAACCTGAGCCGTCACACAATGCACAGCTCTCAGCAAGCACAGTTCAGCTTAAGGTGGCACAAAGTAACTAGCTATAGTAGAAATAATCACCAAATTGCCTGAAATAATTAGTTTCCAAACAAAAAACTCTATGCTAACTGTCAATTCCCTGAAACACACTCACATAATTACAAGAGATCTTTGCCTAAACTTTGATGAGCACCAGCCTCAAAATTTGCGCCTTTTTGTTAATCCCCCAGGATACATACAAGCATGTATTTGTGTGTGCAGGCACACTCCCAGAGTTTAGAGATGGGTACCGTCTCCAGAATGGAGGCTATAGCACCAAGACCTCTGTGCTGGGCCTGCAGCTTTAGGCAGGGCTCTGACTCCCCTCCCTGCTGAGCGAGAGCAAAAGCTAAGGCAGAATGAACATATGCAGCAGCGGGCCTTTGAAGAGTCTTGAAAATGCTGAGTCTCTGGGTGTTTGACCAGAGAGACCACATGCCCATCTCTAGCCATTGAGTTTGAGAAGGGAGGCGGCCTCTCCCAGCATCCTCCACCAGCACTCAGCTCACTGACATGGTTCACTCTGTGGGATGCCCAGGGTTTCAATGACACATTTCTTCTGCCCACAGAACCACAGTATTTCCACAAGTGCATTTTGGATCCTGTTTATTTCAGAAATGGGTCACTATTCTTGAATGTATGTGTGTGTGAGCACATGAGTGTGTATGTGTGCACGGATGTGTACTGTGTGTATGTGTGTGTGCATGAGTGTATATGCGTGCACGAATGTGTACTGTGTGTATGTGTGTGCATGACTGTATGTGTGCACGAATGTGTACTCTGTGTGTGTGTGTGCATGAGCATGTATGAGCATGTATGTGTGCATAAGGTTATGTTTGCACTAAGGTGCTAAAATTAAAATACAGTCAAGTCAGCTAACAGGGTTATTTTTAGCCCCACTTTATGTTATTGTTGTACTCTCTGAGTTGAAAATGCTGCAAAATTGAGGAGCTGCTCTCGTCTTAATTACCGCAGAAATATTGCTAATTAGAAACAAGGGAAGGAGTGTTAAGGATTTGCCTCAGAATCAAAGGCAGCATTATTTTCCAATGGATATTAAAAGACTTGCAAAGAGACTGAGATGATTTGATAGAGTTATGAAGTATGCTTGCGGCCCCAGCGGTAAAACAGCTGGAAGGGGAAATTAAATATCTGGGAGGAAAGTGTTCTCAGATGTTGGAATTATGCCTGCAGCTGTAACACTGGGTGCTGTGATCCTATCTGCCTCAAACACGACATGGGATCAAGGGATCTCTGAGAAACGTGAGGGTGGAAGAAGCGTTGGTGGCTGAAGCCAGACCCCCGCTCACCATGTAGCACTCGGCAGACATGAGCAGGGGACACTATGGCCAATATTTTGAATGCAGCCTCTTCTTTCTCCCTCGGCCTCTGCTCTCATCTCATTTTTTTTCTCACTATATTTTTAGCCTCAAACTGAGCGCGTTCTTGAGGAATAGATCAAAAGATTGAAAGACCAACAGGAGCCCATCTCTTGAGGCCTATTTCACATGGCAAGACCCCTGTGTTTGTGGAAAACTAAACTTCCAGATGAGCAGAGAGCTGAGGAGATAACAGGCCATGGGCTGGGTGCCTCGTGGTTTTGAGCATGTGGTCGCTGGGTCTAATTCAGACTCCAAGGATGGGACAAACTACAGTGGTTAGGGTAAACCACAAAACCAGCACCTTGATCATGTTTTATCTGCTGACTCTCAGTGTTTCTAATGTCTTAGTTCCTGAAGCTGAGAATTACGTTTGGAGGCATGAGGAATGGGATGGGGATGAGATCCAAGCAGTCACAGGAGCAGTTCAGGCATGGGAAGGAAGAAGGAGGGAATGGTGGAGGGGACCTGGCATGGTGGAATGACAAAACATAGAATGACTCACTGTCCCCAAATTAGGAGTCCCTAAATAGACAATGTATCAGAGATAGATCAATGACTCCAAAAGTATGCCTTCTCTTCTCTTGCTTTAGATTGATGGTTTTGGTAGGTCCATAGAGCAGCAGTGGTTTGAAGTCTAGGCTGTGTGACCATGGATAAGTCACACAACCTCTCTGAATTCCAGTTCTCTTGTTTGTCTATTGTTCCTTGCTGTGACTCCCTCACAAGGTTGCTGCAAGGATCAAACAAGGTAATGTGTAGGCAATGGCTTTGTACATTGGACAGCACTATGCAAGGTAGACATGATTGTACTGTGTCTCAGCACCAGAGAGGTGGGCTTTGCCATCCAGGACTCTGGGTTAGTGGAGAGAACCAGGAGGATATGCCCACATACAAAACGTGACTTTCAAGCCATATTAAAGTTATCAGAAACAATCCTTTTCCACCTCGCACCCCCACCATGGGGTAAGAGGGGAGCATTCTTGTTGTTAAGGTACTACATAAATTAAAGGTAGTTTTCTATGGCCTCTTGATTCTAACACAGAGTTTAAAAAGTCAAATAATACTTTAAGGCTCATCATGAAAAAAGCAATTTTCTGGCTCATCCCTCACAACTCTGAGGGCTGTTGTTTAGGGGCAACTACTTTTAGCAATTATTTTAGTATTTGCCTAAATATATTTAGATAATATATGTAGACTACTATTTTTGGGGGTTATATTTTTTCTTTCAAGTTTTAGAAATTATATGTGGATTTACTCCTGCTCAAAGTATGGATCTAACTCTCTTATAATCCTGGTTTCACATGCACCTACCTCACACGCACACAAACACACATGTAGTCCATCGCAATCATTGTTTAAATCAACATTTAGTATTTACATTGTTTTGCCCTTGTAAATATTATCTGCAGTCAAGTTATGTAGGGTACAATGATCACGATTAATCTTGTGAATAACTTCTTCGTTGTCCCTAGAGTTCAACTTTTCATCTGCGATTTTTCTTTGTGACTGATTGCAATTCTCAGCAAACTCTTTGGCAGAACCATAAAACATAAACCAGCCAGGCACATCAAGCAGCATGTCATTCCTGCATTTTCCTGGGAGGCACTCCTCCCAGTGGCTTCAGTCTTCCTGCCCTGTCAACTGGCAGCCTCTGGGTGTGCAGCCCACCCATCCTCATGCAGACTCCCCCCGTCTTCCTGCTGGGGGTGCCACCTGCACCCCAGTCTTCAGGGGCACCTGTATCTCTAGTTTCATGAATTCCAGATCAGAGCACTACCTTTTGGCCTCCCCTTCTGCAGGTATTTTTTTCTGCTCTTCTAAGCTGTTGACCTATGTCCACCGGCTTACCATCTTTCCAAATGTTGTTGCCACTCCTCTGCTATAAGTGCTTCCTTTATGGATTTATATCTTTATTGCTTTCAGAGAGTGTATTAGTTTTCCGTTGCTGCATAACAAATTACCACAAATGTAGCAGCTTAAAATGTATTATCTCGCACCTTTTGTGGGTCAGGAATCTGGCATGTGTTAGCTGGGTTCTTGGCTCAGGATCCCCTAAGGCTGAAAGAGTGATGTTGGCCATCAGCATCCTCACTGGAAGCTTGACTAGGGAAGGACCCACTTTCACATGACTTCAGGTTGCTGGCGGAATTCATCTCTGTGCCATTGTCAGGCGGAGGTTCCCTAATGTCTTGCTGGCTGTTGACCAGTCTCAGGTCCTTGATGTGTAGACTCTCCATGGAGACTCTCACTTGCATTAAATTCCTCTTATGCTTCAAATCTTCCTAACTTCTCTTTCTGCAGTCAGACAAAACAAACAAATAACAAAACTCCACAAAAAACAAAACACAAAAATCTTAAAACAAGGGCTCATGCATTTAGGACAGGCTTGCCTGGATAATTTCCCTCCCTTAAGGTTGGCTGTGCCATATAGGCTGCCTAGTTACAGGAGTCAAATCTCACATTCGCAGGCCCGGGGATTACGCAGGGCAAGTATGCCAGGGGGTGGGAAATCTTGGGGGCCATCTTGGAATGCTGCCTCCCATGGTGAGATTTTTAGGAGGGAGCAGAAATAACTATGTTTGTTTAACCAGAAGTTTCTCATGTTCTTGTTAACACATCGTCACTGTTATAGGGCATCTTAGTTAACATCAGTGCTCTAGACATAACAGCAAACTTGACCCCCAACTTTTCACATGTGAGTGGTGCTTTCTTTAGCTATTGCTTAGAAAGAATGAACCTTCCTCCTCTCTCACCCAAATAAGTGAGCCTTATGTGCCTAAGAACCCAAAGCCAACCCGTAGTAGATTCCCACATTCCCCTGCAAAGCACAAGCCTATTAGGATTGAAGGGCCAGTCTGGAGAGAAGTGCTGGTCTATTTTCAGTGGTCCAGACACAACCAGGTGAGGTCGCTGTGCCGGGCGTGGGCACGGATGTTGTGCACCAGCACTATGCAGCTGCATGAGGTTATTACCAACGAGAGACAGCACCTTGGCACAGGGACGTGGTGATTTTTTCTGGTTTGGCAGGTCCCAAAGGTAGTTGTTATATTCAGTGATGAATTACTAATTTCTATAAACCTTGACTGGAACCTGAAGGCGGGAGATAAATGGGAGTGGGGGGTGTTGCTCTGAGCATTCCAGCAGATAAATGGCCAGTCATGGCTAAAAGATGGTTCTACATTTTCTGAGTGTAATCAAGTGAGATGTAACCCATATTGTGTAGCTCATTAGCTTCATGTCTCTGAACCTTCACTGTCAGGTGCTCCCTCGTGCAGAGGCTCCCTGTCCACCTCACTTTTTATTATTATTTTTTAATCCTCACCCGAAGATATGTTTTTATTAATTTGAGAGAGAGAGAGAGGAAGGGAGAGGGAGATAGAGAAACATCATCGATGTGAAAGAAGCATCAATCGGTTGCCTCCAACACCCATCTGGAGACTGAACCTGCAATCTGGGTATTTCCCTGACCTGGAATCAAACCCACAACCCGCAACCCTTCCGTACACAGGATGACACTTCAATCAGCTGAGCCACACTGGCCAGGGCTCCATCTCACTTTAATTTAGCTTTGAGTAAAGCTGGTGAGAGAGCCCCTAGCAGGTAACCAGCAGAAGAAGGGACCTTACAGGGAGGAAGAGGTCACACACATTTTGGCAGGAATAGGGAGAAAGATCGACAAGGGGAAAATAGTCTGATTGCAGTATCTTTCTGATATGGGTGCATTTCTTATTACAGCCAAGTGGGCATCAGCAAACCAATAAGATGTGCACAATATTTGGAAGAAATTCATAGAATTTCTTGCTGTTACTAGATGGGATGGCAGCAGGATGTATCTTACTCTATACATTCAGCCTTCATTCTTAGTAAGGGTCTCCTGGCTTCCTTTTCAGAAAATCTATTCTATTCATTTTCCTGTGAAAGAAGGAGTAGAAAGACAGGTTCTGAGACTATAACTGGGGAGGATAGGAGACTCCTCCCTGCAGAAGGGCTTAGAGCCCCTGCACGAGTTTTTATTAATTTGAGAGAGAGAGAGAGGAAGGGAGAGAGACATAGAGAAACATCATCGATGTGAAAGAAGCATCAATGGTTGCCTCCCACACCCATCCGGAGACTGAACCTGCAATCTGGGTATTGCCCTGACCTGGAATCAAACCCACAACCCGCAACCCTTCCGTACACAGGATGACACTTCAATCAGCTGAGCCACACTGGCCAGGGCTCCATCTCACTTTAATTTAGCTTCAGGGACTTTACAGGGAGGAAGAGATCACACACATTTTGGCCTTAGACTAAAAGGGGGAAGAGAGAAAGCACGGAGGCAGGAATAGGGAGAAAGATCGACAAGGGGAAAATAGTCTGATTGCAGTATCTTTCTGATATGGGTGCATTTCTTATTACAGCCAACTGGGCATCAGCAAACCAATAAGATGTGCACAATATTTGGAAGAAATTCATAGAATTTCTTGCTGTTACTAGATGGTGTGGCAGCAGGATGTATCTTACTCTATACATTCAGCCTTCATTCTTAGTAAGGGTCTCCTGGCTTCCTTTTCAGAAAATCTATTCTATTCATTTTCCTGTGAAAGAAGGAGTAGAAAGACAGGTTCTGAGACTATAACTGGGGAGGATAGGAGACTCCTCCCTGCAGAAGGGCTTAGAGCCCCTGCACGAGAGCTCCATGACTGTGCCTGCTTCATGGTCCACCTGGTCCACCGTGAAGGTCAATGCTGAGAGCCTGGCTGTGGTCTCACCTGGGTGGGATTTCAGTGGCTTCCCACCAGGTCTGCCTCAGGTCTTTGCCCAACTAGATCCACCTTTCATGCAGTCTGAATCTCAAATCTTATCATGTCAGAGTCCCTACTTAAACACCCTTGGTGGACCTCAGTTCTCTGCAGAGTCAGGCCCAAGGCCCAATTTCATAGCAGGATGTTCGATGCTCTTTACAACAGTGTCATGTGTAGCTGCCACGCTTCCTACATTGGTGTGTGTTTTAACCCCACTAAATTGCACCTTTCGCCAGATTCATTGTGTCCTGGCCCACTTTGTACATGCTGTTCTTTCTGCCTGGAGCACTCTTCCTTTCCTTGTCTATGTATCAGAAGACTACTCATCAAGTACCAGCCCCCGTTTCTCTTTCTCTGAAGTTCTTTCCTCACCACTGATTCCCACTTTATCTTTTCTGCTTCAAGGCACACTGGGATCAGCAGAGATGGTTAGTGGTTAATTAAGGAGAAGTAAAGACTGTATAGGTTCAAGGTTGAAGGGAAGGGGTTGGCAGAGCTCTGGACTCAAAGAGGATGGCTGCAGTCTGGCACAGAATAAATTTAGGAACATGTGACTTCAACCTGATTCAGGTGGAAAGTGTCTGTGTGATTTGGAGGGCACTGGGGTAGGAGATGCTGGTATCAGAGATGCTCAAATGAGCTCTGAGGTCAGAACTCGGATAAGCAGGTTTGTAGGAGGCAAGCCAGCCTACCTGGGCAACAAAGGTCCCCTGCCACACATGTTGCTCTTCAACAGAGTCAAGGGCTGAGTTAGGAAGACAAAGTAAAGCACAAAGGAAGGAAGGGCGAGTGAGACAAGCCCTTTGCAGAGCAGTGCCAATAGTTTATGTCACTCTGCTCAGCAACATACCTTATCTGGGACACAATAAGCTCTGGCCAACTTGAGGCGAACCTTGGCCCATGTGCCCACACTGCCACATTAGACATCACTTGCTTCCATGGGTATTCATATCTTTCCCTACAATAGAGGGAAGTCTGCAGACTTCCCAAGAGTTCATAGACATCCTCTCCAGTTCAGAGCATCTGCCACACACTGAGGTGACATGGGCGACCCGACAACTCACAACACATCCTGCAGACTCAAGAGTGATGAAAGGCCACTCACACTTTGAAATGCCTCCTGAAAGGCACGCCAAGCTTGGGTACTTAGATGTGTCGAATCATTTTAAATTTCTCCAACTTTGAACGCTGAAAAGCAACCTGCCCTCATGGCCTGGCTGTCTTTAGTCCAGGCTGGAGGGGAGTTCCACGTGCCATTAGCCGCATCCTGATCTTCACAAAGAGACAGGGAAAGGGGGAGGCATCCTTAACCCTACCAGACCTGAGGCCCTGAACCTAACTGTCCCCTATACCTGGGCTCCTGAGCATTAAAGAGAAAAAACCAACATGATATAGAAAAATGTTGGTTACATGCAAACAACTGGTTAGAATAAGATGGAACTTGGAAACATTGTAGAAAATAGGTCTAGGCAAAGTACCGAAAATTAGGTACAGCGGTATAGCGGCAGATTCAGAAATTACCGAAAAATCGGCACAGCGGTCTGGTAGGGTTAAGATATCAGATTGCTGAAGTCAGCTGCTCACTGGATGGCACCTGTGCTGGCGGATTCTGTCCCCCAGTAGCCCGTGTTTTCTTAGGATTTTGTAGGCATCACACTTAACCTCACCCCAAAGTCCCAGTGGCCTCTTATGTCTGTCCTCCCATTAGCCTGGGGCACCTTGGAAAGAGCTGCGTCTTCCCCCTGGGTCCCCCAGCCCAGCACAGAGCTTGGCTCATAGTGAGTGATAAGTGCACCTCAAAACTGAGCTTGGCTTCCTCCCATCCCCATCCTTTGATTCTTGAACTCCTCCTCCTCCGCCTTTTCATCTTTTCTCACTTCTCAATCCCAGGCGGACTAACAGAGGCTGAGGGGGGACTGTAGAAAACCAGGCTGGTACCCCAAATAGAAGGCTCAGTGCTCTTAATGTTCCAATTCCATTTTCCAAGAACCCAGAATTTTCTCTGGGTACTCCCTTTGTACTTCTGTGCCACATCTCTCCTTCATAAAGCATGTGACCCTCTCGGGCCCATCATCTTCCTATGCAGTGCCTATAGCTCAAAATCTTTCTGTATCTCCATGAGGCACAATGTGGTATGATGGTTAAGGTCCTGCTATCTAGACCCACTGATGACCTTAGTTTGAATCCTGGCTCTGCCATTAATTAGCTGGGTGAACCTGGATGAGTTCATCAAACCCTCTGTGCCTCAGTTTACTTACTTATGTAATGGAAGAGATAATAACAGTATCTATCTTACATAGTTGCTTTGGAGATTAAAATAATTCATGCAAAGCCATCCAGCTGTGTGGGAACTTAGTGAGCACTATTTTTGCTATTATTTTAATATTATGAGGAAATCAGAGATACAAATATTTTCAGGCATACAGGATCAGTACTTACATCTTCAACATTCCTATTTTCTCCAAAGCTTTGTCCTTAATCTGCAGTTTCCAATCTCTTCTAAATAAAACTTGCCTCCTACTCTCTCTCTACCTTAAGCTGTTTCTCTCTCCTTCTTTTCTGTCAACATCATTAAATGAGTAATCTCCACTTACAATCTCCAACCCCTCACCTCCCATTCATGCCTCAATCCATAGCAATCCGGCTCAGCTCCCACCGTGCCACTAAAATGCTTCTCACTAAAGGTGAACAACAACCTCCCTATTGCTGCATCTAATTGCCTCTCGGTCACTTCTGACCTTATTGACTACTCACTTTTTCTTAAGTGTTTCCTTCATTTCTGAGGCACTGTTCTTTTCTGGTTGTAATAGGCAACTTTTGCTATGTTACACTAAAGTATTGATCTCCAAATCTCAGTGGCTTATAATGAAGGTTTTCCATTATGCTCACGTTTTTAGTCAGGGTTAAAAGTATCTCTGCTCCTCATATGTTCTTCCTCTGGGGATCCAGGTTGATGAAACAGAGGACCTTCCGGTCCCTTCTAAGACTTTTGCTTGGGTGTTCATCACCTTTGCTCATGTTCCATTGGCCAAAGCACGTCATATGACACAAGCCTGACATCAAAAGATCAAAGAAGTCACACCTCCCATTTTCAATGAGCAGGGACACGGACATGCAATGATCTTTCAGGAAAGACAGCAGATATTAGGAAACAATAATATAATCTGGTTTTCTTTCCAATAGCTTGTTCCCAGCCTCTCACTGGATCATTGTCCATCCACTCACTTTCTAAATGTCGATGCTCTCCTGAGGTGTCTCTGCAGGTAACTCAATCCATGCCCTTACCTTCAGCAAGTGCCTATGTCCTTGTGACTTCCACATTTCTGGCACAGACCACCACTGGACATATTTAGTAGTCCCTTGAACTTAATATTTCCAAAATTCAACTCCTGTTCGTACCTTCCTATTCCTTCATTCTCCATCATGGTTAATGAAAATGTTGTTGACCCAAATGTCTAAGTCAGAAATGTGGAAGGCTTCATTGTTTCTTCCTCCTCATCCCATCCAACGAGTCAACTACCATCCATCCTACCCTTACGATAAATCTCTGTTCTCTTGCCCACTCTCTATTTACTCTGCGGTTACCTGAGTTGGGGCCCCTCCTATTCCTTGCTTAAATATAGCAGTGCTTATGTAACTGGCCTGCTCTGTCATTCTTCACTTGAATCCATCTCTGCATTGCAGCAAAAGGTATCTGCCCCATTCTGATCTTTTCCTCTCTAATCTCCAAAGTGAGATCCACTCTATCCTAATTGTCTCTGCTTAGGAAACGTCAAAGGCTCTCCTATCCACCTGCAGTAAAATTCATGCTCCTTATTATGCAATCAGGCTGCTCATAGCCAGGATCCTGCTGGTCTTTTCAGCACCCTGTCCTGCTACTCAGTGTCTGGACTGAACTTGTCAGCAGTGTCAAAATGTTTCTCATTTCCAGGTATTTACTCAAGCTATTCCCTCTGTCCAAATGCTCTTATTAATTTTGTTTGCTGAACTGCCACTGACCCTTGCAGATCCAGTCTTCACACCTTTCATAAGACCTTCCTCAGCCTTGCCCATTCCCTTGCCCCACTCTGCAACAGGTAACAGCATCCTTTGTTGTAACATCAGTCTCATCACATTGCCACTCACGTCTTCCTCTTCTATGTAGATTAGGAGTTCCCAGAGCCGGGCCTGAATTCTTGTCATCTTTGAAATTGCTCAGGAACGAACTCAGTATAGGCACATTAGAAAGATACTCAGTAAATGTTTGTTGAGGGAATGAATAAGCAAACGAATGACATGTCCAGTCTGTGTCACATTAATACAATGGTCAACTTCTTCCACTTATTTTGGTTTTACTCTCTGGCTGCTGGCTGGCCCTAGGACATGCAGTGTTCTTAAGTTGGAGGACTCATTTCTTGCCTTCATGTTAAAAGGGGCCCCTCTCGCAGCCCCCCCCCCCGCCCCCAGCAGGAATCTGACAATTCTAGGCATGTAGGATTCCTTAGCGAACTTCCCTTTCCCAGAGCCTGTCTCTCCTCTGTAGCTGCACTCCTGCCCTCCAGCTTTTTTAAAAATATTTTTTTTATTGATTTCAGAGAGGAGAGGAGAGGAGAGGAGAGGAGAGGAGAGGGAGAGAGAGAAACATCAATGATGGGAGAGAATCATTGATTGGCTGCCTCCTGCACACCCACCCCACGGGATCAAGCCCGTAACCCAGGCATGTGCCCTGACCTGGAATCAAACCGTGATCTCCTGGTTCATAGGTCAGTGCTCAACCACTGAGCATGCCCTCCAGCTTTTATAACAGGCCCCCACTGGCCAGCTTAGCCACTCCTTAGACTCTCCCCTGGCCCCTTCTAAACCTAGATTACATCATCACTCTTGCTGCCTCCAGTTTGCTCACTGTCTCCTTTTCTTTCCATCTCTGCCAGGACTGGCCATGTACTTTGCAGGGCCCAGTGCAAAAGGAAAATTCATGGCCCTTTGTGCAAACATTTTTAAGAATTTCAAGATGGCAACTGCAAAGCAGGAAGCCAAGCACAAGCAAAGGTCCCTTCTGAGCACAAGGACCTGTGTGACTGAGCACGTTGTCATACCCATGCAGTTGGCCCTCAGCTCTGCCTCCCAGTTCCAGGCTGAAGCCACATGCAGAAGATCAAACTGGGGATATATCAACTCTTTAGAATAATGAGTTAGCAAGGGTGAAGAGAGGGCACGTTTTGCCTGCATGAGGGCAAAAAAGCATTGGAGTGAATTTGGTGGAATAAGTTAAATCTGAATAAGTTCTTTAATTAATGCAGCTAGAAAAAGGAAATTTAAAAAACTGTGTGTGTGTGTATTATATATAGGATTAATATGTATCATTGTTTCGTAAGTAGAGGGTTTGGACCACTGCCATGTAGAAATTATTTTAAAAGTAAGAATAAGCTTTCTCATTACAAGTATTTTGTAAGTATGGAGAATTTGCTTGTCATTGTTTGCATCAAATGAGGAGATGTAGGGTGATGGTAATTCCGTGGCCCGGTGGTGTGGAAGCAGAATGCCTTTATCCTCCACTAGCACCCTGCCAGATGGCAGAAGGACAGGCAACTGGCCTAGCCAGCAGAATTTGAGAGCTTATTCATTGATTCATTCATTTATTCAACTAAACATTTATTTATTAACCCATTTCATACCAGTGACTCAGATTCAGAGGTGTCCTCAGAGTAAGGGCAGTGAGAGTTCATATGGGGGGCTGACCCCCAGAGCCAGAGATGGACTAAGTGTATCTAATCCCACACAGTGCCCCCTTCTGAGCCCACAGCAAACTGACAGTGAGATGCCAGCAGGGATGGGGCAAGGGCCCTGGTGGAGAGGCAGGGCTGAGAAAGGGAGTGCCTGGGTTGGGTGTTGAAGGAATTCTTGACCTCTTTTTGTCTTTCTATTTCCCCTTCCTCCAGCCTAAAATTAATTCCTGCAGTTGAGGGAGGCTCTTGGCTCCTGAGATTTGCCTCAAGCTGAGTACCACCGGGCTGCTGCCAGTTGTCACAGTCTTGCTCTAATGCTGGGAGATACTTGCAGCAAGCCTTGCATTTCTACTGTATCTTCCAGTTTACAACCATCATCTTGTTTTGATTCCCACAGTAGTGTGTTTTGCTAAATATTAGGTTGAACCATATGAAATTGCCACTTCTGTGGGTCAAATATAGTCAAATATTGGCAATTTAAAACGTTTCAATCTAATACTGAGAATCCCCATTATTATTTTCTCAGTGACAGAGATGAGAATTTAGAGAGGCTTTAGCAGTTTCACAGAGCCAGGCATGGGGTTTGGACCCCAAGCTGTACTTGAACTCAGATTCATGCTGTTTCTGATGTGTGGTGTCCCTTTGATGTAAATGGTAAGTCAACCTCATGCAGACACACTCAGGTTGGGGGTCTCATGTTAATGTGCTTTAACTCTCCCTTTTCCCCCAGTCCTAGATTCAGTAATGGCTCTTTGTACAAACTCATTCATTTTTAATCAGTTGACTGTAATGATTTGTTACAAATGATCTTTAATTCTCAGCTGCGGTTAATCAGAACTGAAAGGCACTTTTCCTGTTATTTTATTTGGATAGGGCTCTTAGTGAAATACTCGCCTGCCATTCCTTAATCACTTGTTTGTTTTCCCTCTGCACACAGTTGCCAGCAGCATGCAGCACTATTTAATGTGAGCGTTTTTCCTTTACTTAGTAGACTCCAAGCCTAGCCTTAGGTGCAGGGAGCTGAAGGTCTGCGCTGTGGTATGATGCTGACACTCTTCCATGGGCAGCACAAAGTAGGATGCTGAGGATGTGCCAACCTATATACGGGCAATTGCAACACAGCTTGGCAAGATTATTATGAGAGTGCATAGTGGAGGGGAGAAGAGGTAGGGGGAAGGCACCTAACCCTCCTGGGAGAGTCAGGAAGTCTTCCTGGAGGAGGTGACTCCTGGAGGATAAATCTCAACCAGGTAGATGTTTCTAGGCAGATACAACAGCAGATAGTGAGAGTGTGGGGGTTGGAAATATGCAAGGAGTTGGCATGCAGAGATGAGGCAGGGGAGGGTGGCAGAGAGAGAGTGGGGATCAGGGAGAGAAGGGGAACCAGATCATAGAGTCCTTGGACACATCTTAAACCTTGAGAGGTTTAAGAAGGGAAATAACCTGAGCAGATTTACTTTAGAAAAAATCTTCTGGGAGCAGCGTGGAGAATGGATTAGAAGAGGGCTGAGAATAGAGGCAGGAAGCCCCAGGGAGGAAGAGGTGAAATAGGCAAGATATGCTAGGGCCCCAGTGATGGGCCCCACTGATGGGACAAGTGGGCAGATTAGAAGTGAAGGTGGGGCTGGGAAAGAGGAAAGGTGAGGAAGGTGAAGTTCTAGTTTCCCTCTTTCAGGGCTGGGCTGGGGCTCTTGTTTGCTGTCCAAGAGACCAAACCCTTGAGTTGCAGGCCAGGGTTACCTGCAGGCAGGAGGGGCTGCCACTGCAGACACTGCAGGGGGCGCTCCTTCCTGAGGCAGCTGGAACCTGCTTAATGTGATCTCCCAGTGATCCTCACCAAAGAAAGGAAATTGAAAATCTTTCCTTTCCCCTCACCACCCCTGTTTGGGATTTCTGGTCCTGCTGGGAGTCAGGCCCTGGAACTGAGTGATTCTGGATGGTTACCTTCCAGATTCATTTTGTCTGGAAATGTGATCAACAATGCCTCAGAGAGAAACACTGTTTGGCTGCAGGAGAGGGGAAGCCCACCTGAGATTTCTCCCACAGCCCGTCTATGGCAGGACCCACAGCTTCAGAGTGCAGGGAGGTCACGTGGAACCTCCGTTTTCAGGGTGGCACTTGTCAGTGTGGAGAGAGGAAGGACTGGATGATGAGGGAATTGCCATGGCAATAATGTGGTCTGACTACAAAAGCCAAAAACAAAAACCAAACCCAGTACCAGCTCCCTTCCACTCCATATTCCAGGCCCACTTACCAACTAGAGCCTCCTTTGCTGACTTCCTGTCAAAGCACACAAAGTGTGATGTACGTTAATTTGTCTGCTTTATCTCTGTTGGTTTTTTTCATGGCTTTGCCATACTTTCTTTATCCTTTTATGTCCTCTATGGCAGTCCTTAAATCCTCTTCTCCCTTGGTGACCTAGACCAATAGCTGATGATACTAGTTTATGCTATAGTGTGAGTGACTTGTGCATTGGCTTAAAATGCAAATATCTCTGGGAAGGGCAAATAGTAAGACAAAGGCATGAATCTATTGGTAGCAATGTGAGTTTCAGAAACAGGAACTTGTCAGGTTTTGTGAAGACCTTCCAGTCATAGCGCATAAGCAACTGCCTGGCCTAAGGATGGGCCGCCTTGATTCTAGCACATTCCCAGGAAGAACTGGGAGATTTCTGTAGAACTTCAATCATGCAAGAGGGTCTGTGCTCCTCTTTGATCTCACTCTGAGATTCGGGAGCTACCAGGCCTCTGCACAATTGGTTCTCTGTTTCTGGAAAGGGAGGCTCTTTCTCATTTCTGGCTTTGGTGCTTCCGTCTTCCCCGGATTCCTCTCCGATATGAGCCTTCTCGGACTCAATGCTTGGGCTTCCAGGATGCTTTGCTCACGCTCACCCTTCCATTACACTCTTGGCCACAGGAGCCATATGGAACTCTCTCTGTATACACACGACTGAGTCTTCCCTGTGGACTGTGAGCTTCTTTTCAAGGGCAGGAGCCATTTCTTACTCAGTACCTTTTAGTTCCAGCAGATAATAAGTGATTAGTAAATACTTTTTCTTTTCCTCCTTCCCTTTGCTTTCTTTTCCTGGGTAGTGGTGAAGTCAGATGACTGCAGTGTCGGGGGCTGAGTGGCTTTGTTTGGGAGCGTCCCTCCAGCATTTCTCAAGGCTATACTGCTCTCTTCATCAGGCCCTCCCGGGGAGACTGATGACAAAGTCACTGTATCTCCAAGAATCTCAGTGTCGGTTCAAATATAGATGTAAGGGGGAGATGTTGATAGCATGGTTTCCTCTTAGCCCATGTCTATGGCTTTGTCCTGAAAACCCACCACTGGGGGGACTGGCCAGCTTTGACAGGGTGAAATCTGAGGGTTTGAGGAGGCTCCCAAGACTCTGCATCAGGTTCTTGAATATAAACCCAACTAAGATCTTTTTGGCCTCAATTATGGCTTTTCTCACTAAGGAGAGCACATGTCTTAAGACAGGAAATTACCCTGGTGATCGATGTCTAGCAAATGCAATTAGGGCCCAGCTAAGTGCTCTTCGAGGGGTGCCCTTCCAGTGTGGCGGTCCAAGTTTGGTGGTCAGGAGCCATTTCTTACTCAGTACCTTTTAGTTCCAGCAGATAATAAGTGATTAGTAAATACTTTTTCTTTTCCTCCTTCCCTTTGCTTTCTTTTCCTGGGTAGTGGTGAAGTCAGATGACTGCAGTGTCGGGGGCTGAGTGGCTTTGTTTGGGAGCGTCCCTCCAGCATTTCTCAAGGCTATACTGCTCTCTTCATCAGGCCCTCCCGGGGAGACTGATGACAAAGTCACTGTATCTCCAAGAATCTCAGTGTCGGTTCAAATATAGATGTAAGGGGGAGATGTTGATAGCATGGTTTCCTCTTAGCCCATGTCTATGGCTTTTTCCTGAAAACCCACCACTGGGGGGACTGGTCAGCTTTGACAGGGTGAAGTCTGAGGGTTTGAGGAGGCTCCCAAGACTCGGCATCAGGTTCTTGAATATAAACCCAACTAAGATCTTTTTGGCCTCAATTATGGCTTTTCTCACTAAGGAGAGCACATGTCTTAAGACAGGAAATTACCCTGGTGATCGATGTCTAGCAAATGCAATTAGGGCCCAGCTAAGTGCTCTTCGAGGAGAGGGGAAGCCCACCTGAGATTTCTCCCACAGCCCATCTATGGCAGGACCCACAGCTTCAGAGTACAGGGAGGTCACGTGGAGCCTCCGTTTTCAGGGTGGCACTTGTCAGTGTGGGGAGAGGAAGGACTGGATGATGAGGGAATTGCCATGGCAATAATGTGGTCTGACTACAAAAGCCAAAAACAAAAACCAAACCCAGTACCAGCTCCCTTCCACTCCATATTCCAGGCCCACTTACCAACTAGAGCCTCCTTTGCTGACTTCCTGTCAAAGCACACAAAGTGTGATGTACGTTAATTTGTCTGCTTTATCTCTGTTGGTTTTTTTCATGGCTTTGCCATACTTTCTTTATCCTTTTATGTCCTCTATGGCAGTCCTTAAATCCTCTTCTCCCTTGGTGACCTAGACCAATAGCTGATGATACTAGTTTATGCTATAGTGTGAGTGACTTGTGCATTGGCTTAAAATGCAAATATCTCTGGGAAGGGCAAATAGTAAGACAAAGGCATGAATCTATTGGTAGAAATGTGAGTTTCAGAAACAGGAACTTGTCAGGTTTTGTGAAGAC
>NW_005359478.1:6551307-6605298 GCF_000412655.1 Myotis brandtii | reverse complement strand
GAACTGGGAGATTTCTGTAGAACTTCAATCATGCAAGAGGGTCTGTGCTCCTCTTTGATCTCACTCTGAGATTCGGGAGCTACCAGGCCTCTGCATAATTGGTTCTCTGTTTCTGGAAAGGGAGGCTCTTTCTCATTTCTGGCTTTGGTGCTTCCGTCTTCCCCGGATTCCTCTCCGATCTGAGCCTTCTCAGACTCCATGCTTGGGCTTCCAGGATGCTTTGCTCACGCTCACCCTTCCATTACACTCTTGGCCACAGGAGCCATATGGAACTCTCTCTGTATACACACGACTGAGTCTTCCCTGTGGACTGTGAGCTTCTTTTCAAGGGCAGGAGCCATTTCTTACTCAGTACCTTTTAGTTCCAGCAGATAATAAGTGATTAGTAAATACTTTTTCTTTTCCTCCTTCCCTTTGCTTTCTTTTCCTGGGTAGTGGTGAAGTCAGATGACTGCAGTGTCGGGGGCTGAGTGGCTTTGTTTGGGAGCGTCCCTCCAGCATTTCTCAAGGCTATACTGCTCTCTTCATCAGGCCCTCCCGGGGAGACTGATGACAAAGTCACTGTATCTCCAAGAATCTCAGTGTCGGTTCAAATATAGATGTAAGGGGGAGATGTTGATAGCATGGTTTCCTCTTAGCCCATGTCTATGGCTTTTTCCTGAAAACCCACCACTGGGGGGACTGGTCAGCTTTGACAGGGTGAAGTCTGAGGGTTTGAGGAGGCTCCCAAGACTCTGCATCAGGTTCTTGAATATAAACCCAACTAAGATCTTTTTGGCCTCAATTATGGCTTTTCTCACTAAGGAGAGCACATGTCTTAGGACAGGAAATTACCCTGGTGATCGATGTCTTGCAAATGCAATTAGGGCCCAGCTAAGTGCTCTTCGTGGGGTGCCCTTCCAGTGTGGCGGTCCAAGTTTGGTGGTCACTTAACAACCGTGTACCTGAGACCTCCTGGTAATGAAGCATTTGTCTCTGTCAGGCTTTGGCCACTAGAACTTTTGACTCCCTTTAGATGCAGACAGACTGCAGGCCAAGAGGTAGGAATGGAAAGTGGAACAGGGAAGAGGCAGAGGCTGGGAGGGCTTCTCCAGAATAAGAAAAGCCAGGTGGGCCAAGGACACGCCATGGCTCCCACAGTGAGGCTATAACAGGAGTTAGTGGACTTGCGGGGGGGAGGGGAGGGTGCCTTCCATGGCTGAAAAATATCAAGTGTTTGGAATATCAGTTCCTTCATTTCACTACCTTGGGGGCTTTAGACAGACAAGTGAAGAAAAATGGCCTGGATACTGCTCTTGAGGTATTTGTTCTGTAGTTGGGAAGGTCAAGAACACCCTATCAACTTCCAGACCACAAACTCCCATCTGGCTCAGCCACACACAAACACATGAGGTAGCACATTCAATACTGACTCATCTGTGGAGATAAGGGGAGGCCAAGGGAGGCCAGCCATCTGCATCCTGCCTGCCTGAGCTCTTAATCAGCTCTGCCACTTAGATGCAGAATGACCTTGAGCAGATTACTAACGTCTTGATGTCTCAATTTCCTGACTGTAGAATGGGGGCAGTAGCAATACTTCCCTCTCAGGCTTTTAAGGGGCTCCAGTAGGGCAATGTACAGAAAGCCCAGGACCTGGACCACTGTGGTGTCAACACAGGTCGGTTCCTTCCTCCCCTCCAGGGCTAATTCACCCTTTTAATGCTCTGGATCCCCACCCATTTGGAAGCCTAGTGATGCATATGAGACCCTTCTCAGAATATGGTAATGGTTTAAATGTGTAAGATAAAATATATAGGATTGCAGAGAAAACTGCATTTTTATTGGAATGCAGTTATCAAAATACTAAAAAACCCCACAAATTTGCTATATAGTAATATATAGGCTTCTTTATTAACGTAGTAAATAACAAGATCTGCTGGCGGGTCTAATAACTACCGTAATTTTGAAATAGTAATAAGCTTAAACAATATTTCAACATATCTGCACCAACTGTAATGAGATATAAAAATATCTGTGATTTCTATTGGTGACAAAATTACAGTTATAGCTAATGCTACTGTGACTTGTTGCCCATGTTCAAAATGAGAGGAATTGCTAAATTTTGGTTAGAGCTTGGGGAAAATAAAGATGGAATTTTTTTCCCATCTAAGTGCGTGGGCTCTCTGTGGACCCCAGGCTAAGGACCATGGCAATAAGACTTTGTAACATAAGTGATGCCATACTTACTAAATTGTTAAAATAACATTTATTTTCTCATTACTGAAGCCAAATACAAACATAACAGAAAAATTAAGAAATATAGATGAAGTGGAAAAAGACAAAGGGAATAAAAACATGCCCCAGAGAAAACCACTGCTAACACTTGGTGTAGCAGTTTGCCTTTTAAGACATGGAGCGCATTGCTAATCATTATTTGTGCACCAAGTCGGCTCCAACTAGGGTTGTAGATTGTGGTTTCACCCACAAGGTTGTCGAGGCACAGGGGATGCTTAGTAAGGAACCAACTCAAAGCACCAGGAATGTGGGCTGGAAAAAACTACACAGCGCCCAGTGATCGAAAAGGTGCTCCTGCCCTTTATAGCATGGCCACCCATGGGCAGGGCGAAGGAAGCATCAGAGCAAGGCAGTATTTCATATTTTCTTACGGCTCAGTAGTGCTCCATTGTGTATATGTACCACCTCTTCTTTATCCAGTCCTCTATCCAGGGGCACTTCAGTTGTCTCCATGTGTTGGCCACCGTGGATAATGCTGCAATGAACATAGGGGTGCCTATCTCTGTTTGTGAATAAATGTTGTCAAATTGTTCGGGTAGATACCCAGAAGCGGGGTTGCTGGGTCATGTGGGTACTCTGGTCTTGATTTTTTGAGGCACCTGCATACTGTTTTCCATAGTGGCTGTACCAGTTCACATTCCCTCTCACTTGTGGCAACATGGATGGTTCTGGAGAATATCATGCTAAGCGAAACAAGTCATACAGAAAAAGTTAAAAACCGTATGATTTCACTCATATGTGGCATATAAAACTAAAAGCAACAAATGAACAGACAAGAAAAACAACAAACAGAAACTCATAGACACAAACAATAGTCTGGTGTTTACCAAAGGGTGTGGGGGTAGTAAAGGGTAAGAGGTTCAAATACATGGGGATGGAAGAAGATTTGACTTTGGGTGGAGGGCACACAATGCAATATACAGGTGATGCATCATAGAAATGTCTACTTGAAATCTATATAATCTTATTAAACAATGTCACCCCAATGCATTTAATTTTTAAAAAGCTATTAAATTAAGGCAAGAAAAAAAAACAGAGCTAGGATGCCCAACAGCACAGCGGACATGCTGGAATCTTCCAGCCCTACCACTAACCTCAGATCTCTTGTTAGACCTGATGAATTATCTCTAGTTGGAATCATGAGTTGTGAGTAATGGAAGTTATCCAGTTGATGAGGGATACCAACTGACTCTACTCCAAATCTACCAGGTGTTCAGATCAGATCCCTGACACTTATAGGCATATAACCCATCCTATATAATAAAAGCCAAAGATGCTAAGTTCCCGGTTGTCTAGTTGTCCACAACCAATTAAACCATAATATGCTAATGATATGCTAAGGCTGCTCAACTGCTCACTATGATGTGCACTGACCACCAGGGGGCAGATGCTCCGACTGGTAGGTTAGCTTGTTGCTGGGGTCTGGCTAATCAGAACTGAGCAAGATGGGCCAGACATGCCCTGCAGTCCCTCCCCAGCTGGCCAACCTCCCGTGTCCCTCCCCGGCCCCAATTGTGCACCGGTGGGGTCCCTCGACCTAGCCTGCACCCTCTTGAAATCCAGAACCCCTTGGGGGATGTTGGAGAGCTGTTTTCGGCCTGATCCCACAGGCCAGGCCGAGGGACCCCACTGGTACACGAATTCGTGCACCAGGCCTCTAGTTTAGAAATAATGATGATGCAGTAGCACTGAATCTAGTAGGTGTAATTCAATTATAGAAACACACAGGTCTGGCTGGAACAGAAACCTTATGCCTCCCACATGATCCCCTGTGGGGACACTGTCTCTGGGGTGACATATGTTCAACTGCCCCAAGTTAGCCCTAGAAGAATGGCTTGTCTAGTCTCTGTTAAATGATGCCTATGGAGAACCCACCATGTGTGACTTCAGAACACAAAGGAGGCCAGGCCCTAGCTTACTTTGCCTAAAACTAACTCCCCTCTCCCCCTGGAGAACTCAGTCCCATGAGCCCTCCAAGCAGTGGCCAGTTTCTGGGCCCCCTACTTGCCATCCCTCCTGTGTGCACATGAAGTTGTGAAGTCAACATCACCAAGTTAGGGTCCTGCTGCAGCTCCTGGTTAGAACTTCTGGGATATGGAGCCAACAGCACTGTAGCATCGTCAGAAAGCACCTCCCTTCTCTCCTCCAGCTCAGACCTTAGAGCACAGTTCTCTTCTGGCCTTCACACACAACCTTCTTTGATGGTGAGGAGAAGGGTGTTAATGAAATGCTGCCCGCCTCGTTGGCATAGTTGTCAACTGTGATTGTGTGCGTTTTTGGAGGGACCCCACTTCTTCTGAGCCTAAAGATCAGAGCACAAGGTAACAGGCCAGCCAAGTGCCTGAGTGCAAGGCATCACCAGGTTTCAAAGTGCTTTCAATAAAACAGTGTGGAAAGGGTGCATGCTCATTTTGGTTCCCCATTGGGTCACTCAGTTAAACCTGAGGTTCTGGGAAAACTTGTTCCACCCTGACCATATTTTCTATTAGTAATAATGATGAAAGATAATTAGCCTGTCAGACACCTGCACCTCCACTTAATTAATTGCTAATTAAGATATGAGAGAACCGCAGTGTCTCTCACATGTCCTGACTTTATTACACATCAGCAAATCTTTCACAGGGGAAAAAAAGACACAGAACATAAACTGCCAAGGCTGAGCCCCTTGTTTGGCTTGGAAACCAGGGGAGAAAAACTGACTCTTGGTTAGAGTCCTTAAACCACACCACTCAGGTGATGGAATTAGGAGGAAAGTTTTGAGCTCCTATCTTCTCCATGCACTGAGTTAAAGCCTTTTACATCTATTTTCTAAGTTAATCCTCATTGCAGTCCTATAAGGAAACGTCATTGTTCCCACTTTACAGATTAGAAAAGGAATTAAGTACATATCTGTTCCAAAAGTGTATGGCTGGTAAGAGCTAGAATTTGAACCAAATTCCATGTGCTTCCATGTGTTGTTCCATAGAGATACAAGAAACAGAAATGCTTTCTTCCAGGTCTTTATCATTATTGATGAAGTTAAAAAGCATTTGTGTTAGCTAGCATTCAAGATGACCCCCAATTAATTTTTGCTTTCTAGTATTCATACCCTTGTGTTGTCTTTTCCCTCTTTAAATAGGTCCAATCTGTGTAACCAATAGTATGTTACAGAAATGATGGTAAGGAAGGTCATACAAGACATTGTAGCTCCCGCCTGACTCCCTCTGATTGCTCATCCTGGGGGAAGCCAGCCATCTTGGGAGAACACTCAAGCAGCCCTGGAGAGGCCTATATGGGTGGCCTCTTGCAACACCCAGCAGGATGTAAATGAGCTACCTTGGAATCAAATTTTCAGATGACAGTAGCCCTCATCAACATCTTACCTGAAATTTCATGAGAGACCTTGAGCCAGAACCACCCAGATAATCCACTTCTAAGTTATTGACCCACAGAAACCATGAAATAATAATTTTTACTGTTCTAACCCATTGAGTTTGGAGGTAAGTGGTTATGCAGCAACAGATAATTGAACATTCATGAACTTTCCACATCTTGCTGGTTTGAAACATCTTGCCAATACCAGTTGGTCAGAGAAATCCTTTTAAGAAACATTCAAACATGTGTGCCTGCAAGTAGAAGCCCCAAACTATAGTCATTCAAGGTCTCTTTGGGTAGGAGAGCTTGTGAGTTTAGGAGATGGATATCAGTAAGATCACTAATAGTTGTCTCAGTTCCCCATTTTCTCATTAAGATGAGTAGGTACAATTTGATAGCCATTCAAAATCTGATCCATTTTCAGCAACTAACTGCTGTGAGAATTAATATATATGTGTGTGTGTGTGTGTATATATATATATAATGCTTTTGTATATTGGGTAGTTTGTATAGAGAGCTGATCAATATTCTTACAATCACATGGCTATTACTGGAACATGACTAGCGATTTGCAGAAAACAAACCTAATCCAACTAAGTACCAAGGCGTATACAGACTATCAAAATGAACTGCGTCGTGAAGTCGGAAACCTCAGCAGGTTTCAGTTGCTGTGTCTCACCTGGCTCACCAGGGTCTTTCTTCTGCCTGTGATTCACTGAGGCCAAAGGGGAAAAACACAGGGCCTTGGAGAAAATCTGTGCTTGGAGTCAGCAGGGCCTCCTGGCCTGCACCCTGGTGTGCCCAGATCCACGGATCCTGCCTGGGCCATCAGGGGCAGGGGCCCCATGTGAAAAAGTCCAAGCCCAGCCCCTTGGTGTCCTGAACACACATGCAGTAGAAGAGGGATCAACATTGGTTGAGGAAAGAAAATATGCTCATTTTTGGGACACATTTCATAGGGAAACTTTTTTTCCCCCCAGTGATGAGCTATTACAAGTTCACCTCAGAAAATGGAATGAAAAAAAGGTTGGGCACTTAGCGGGGAAGTGCAGGTGAGTGAGTGGGTAGAGAGAATGGACAGAAAGAGCATGTCAGTTTGTTGAGGTTGCCAGGGAGCCAGGTCAACATGCTCCTTAGTCCTGTGTATGTGCATACATCTCTTGTGGTTCCATGTCCCTCTCCCTCCTTCCACCCCCGGAAGTGTGTAGGTTAAAAGGATTTGGGAGCATGCATTCTGCATTTGATGTTTATCTCTGCTGCTGATTCTGGAACTTGGTGCCGCAGGCATACTTGCCCACACTGTGACACAGCCGCGTCAATTTTTGTTATAATAACTCTTCCCCTTGACACAGGTTATATGAAAATCTACTCCAAGAAAAGGCCTTTGTGTGGCATCTGTTCAGGGCTGTGTGGCTTGTTGCTCAGGTGAAATGGATCTGTTAGTGAGGTGCTGCAGGTTGTATCACAAGGACCACCATGTGCAAGCGGGCATGACCACGGGAAGCTCGGCACACACTTGCTCGAATTCAATGTGGCCATTGTGCAGCCCACAGTTTGAAACCTGATTTTTAAAGCTGATGAGATGGAAAAGCAGCCAGGACTGGGACACAGGAGCCCTGCACTCTAGCTCTAATTCTCTAAATGGCTGTGTTTGATGCATGCTTCCCTCAGTGACTTCATCCTGTTATGGCCGCCACGCCCTCATCCCTCTCCCTTGTGGGCAGGGCTCCTTGAGAGTGGAGGCTAAGTCTTCTTGTATGACCAGTGCCTGGCGCAGGCCTGGGCACTCAGAAGGCTCTTAATAAATGATTGCTCCCAATGACCAAAAACCTGAGTGCACAACTCATACACACATATGTATGCATGTGGTTGTATGAGCGTGAAGGAAAGTACAAAAGTATCCATTCCTTGCTGTCCACATGGTGGGGGAGAGGGTGATGTGGACAGTGAAGGAGGGAGAGGAGGTGGAGAGAGGCAAGCAACAGAGAAGAAAATAAGGAGACTGCACTAAAAAAAGGCTGGCTGCATAATTTGGTCTTTGTTTAAATAAAGTACGGGTATGTATGCATAAATAAATTAGGGGAAAATGATGATGTACATATGTTAAGTCAAAACAAGTTACAGAGTATTTCAGTTAAAAACTATAAATAAAACACCCCATATATCTGTATATCTGTGCATAGTTAGGTTTAAATGAGCAGAAGGGAAGGTGGATATGCTGGGTACTATGGGGCACCCCCTAACTGAGACTATCAACCCACAGCTACTGGGAGTGTTGGCCGCTGTCAGCTCACAGCTGAGTTCCTCTTTAAGACTTGCTCTCAGCCAAAGGAAGCTGCTTTGCCAAAGGTTGTGCCTGTCCCCTCTTCTGGGGCAGCTCAGACCCAAAGACTGGTGGGGGTGTCAAAGGCCTCTCCCTTTTCAATGCAGAACAGCTCCTGAGCTCTTCTGGTCAGTCCCACTCCCTGTAACCCCCCCAGGAAAGGAAGTAGTGGGTGGAAGTAAACCTTTTATGCACATACACTGTCTTTCCTGGGAACCTGACTTATGACTGTGGCAGGATACGTACTTGTCTATGAATACGTTACCTCAAGGGCTGAGACTGGAAGGAAAGGATTAACGTTTCCTCTATCCATCTGCATATGAATTCACTTATTACAATGAGCATTTACTGCTTTTATAATATTAAGAACATCATGGTAAGAAATTTAAAGTGCAGTAATATATGCGAGTTGAATGAATGGCCATGCCTACATGTAGTTGGAGAAATAAGGATAAAATAGCGCATCAAAGGTATCAATGTTTGATGAACAAAAATAAAGGGGATTTTATAAGTCAACACTTATGATGACTTTTGACTTAGTTGTTTCAAAAGAGATAGGACCAGCTTTCTAAGAGTGAGGGACCACCTCACAGATAGATGAGAGGAAAAGGGGATTAGTGGCTGGAAGCAAAAAAGGAGAAAGAGTTGTAATTTCACGGGAAGAGAGACTTTGTAATATCAGAGCTACCTGCCTGGAAAAGAGGCTGCAAAATGACACTGTCCAAAGGACCTGTAACTCTTCCATTTCATGAGCAGCCAGATTAGAATTGGAGAAGGAAAATACCTGGCATTTCTATCACCTGCAGCACCTCCCTGCTCTGGGCCCTGGCACACCATTGATGACCAGTCTCCTTCCTGGCGGCCTTGGGTTCTTACCCAGCCCCACTCTCTAGGCAGCCACTGCAGATGTGCTGGAGTATTCACCAGCGATAAAATCTATTCACCCCTCCAGAACTAAGTGATTTTTCCGCTTCCTCTAATTCCAAGGTTCCATCAGGTCCTCTGGGGAAGATTGATTTATTCAGGAATAACTTAGACCAGCAAGCCTATACCTTAGCCAAAGGCTTATGCCTTCAACCATTCAGTGCTACTTGATTTTTGCAAATACATCCTCTTTAGGCACCTCTAAATGAGATTCCTGAGGCTCATTGTGTTCTTTGGAGAGGGCTCAGAGGATTTGTGGGAAGCAAGCCCTCGGCAGCAGAATCATTCTGCTGGGGCCTGTGTTGATGGTCCCTGGTAATCTGGTAGGGGCACCTGGTCCACATTCTGCATAGGAGCCCTGCTTAAAGGGACGGACAAGTTGCTGGCACAGAAACTGCCCCCTACAATCAGTGTCACTGCTTCTTTGAGCTGTTGTGTGCTGGCACTGTGCTTGGGACAAGAGCTAAGAAGCAGTGAGCAGGACAGAGAGTCTGCCCTTGAGGGGTTAAGAGTTCAGAGTGAGAACAGCTCCAATGAAGAGCTGTAAAGTAAGTGGTGACTTTCTTGACATAGGAAGCCTCAGAGGTTAAGGACTTAAGAGGGCCCCAGGCTTAACTTCCAGGGATGAGTGGCTTCCCAGAGGAAGTATCAAGCATTGGTCATAATCAGATCATCTGAGCAGGTGACTACAGCCACCTTCAAAGATCTCCGAATCTATTTGCTACATACAACATATTTCTGGATTTAGAATCTTTCTACAGAATTTTTGTCTTAAATATTTACCACTTTATTGCAAAGCTGTTAGGATTCATAAAGGAAGATAACTGAAACAAATAGAACTCTCTGGAGAGGCAAAAGTAACTAATAAATAATGGTTTGCTTTGCTTTAGAAATCTGCATGCTGTACCTCCCAGTGTATTGAAAAGAAGACATGGCTTAAAATCTATTCACCCCTCCAGAACTAAGTGATTTTTCTGCTTCCTCTAATTCCAAGGTTCCATCAGGTCCTCCCAGTGCATTGAAAAGAAGACATGGCATTGGGATGGGAAGGGAAACCAAGGTTCCTTGTTTTGAAACCATAAAGCATTTCTTCCTATTTCTTCCCGTTTCAGGTGGCCGTGTCATCACAGCTGCACAGAGGCGGGCTCTCCAGGTGTTAGGGTTAAAGACCTGCGGGCAGAGAGAGCATCGAAGACACCATCGCTAAAGGTACCATTTCCTGTGACTCTTTTACTATCCATCATTGCAACAGCCAGTGTGAGGCTTTCCCTAGGGCCTGCACATTCCCAGGGATCTGAGACTGTGTCTGCAACAACAGCCTGGGGACGGTCCCCTGCAAGGAGGGGGTCAGGAGCATTAGCTCCCCGGCTTCAGGCCGCCATGGAAAAAGCTGGAGAAAACCATGGTTTGGGCTTCTCATAAAATATTTCTGAAATGCATTTCATGATGTGGTTGGTAATAAAAGTGTGTTACTGCGCTCACCCCCACCAGGAGGCTAAACTTGATTCCGACCCAACCGCGCCCGCCTGGGCCGCATGAATCAGTCACTAAATTATTCACCAGCCTGACTCGAACATTTCTGGAGTTCCAAACCTCTTATAAACCATTATGAAAAAATATCCATCCCTTTATCTCTATCCATAACTATTTATATGGCTCGGGAAAACCCTGTCGTTTTATTTCTTTTAATTTAAAGGCTTTCCTAATTCCTTTTTCACACCACATATATATGTCTAAAGAATTTTCAGGTTGAAATAATAACCTCTAAAAAATGGTCTGTGGGAGAAGGCTCTCAGATTCACAGAGCTGACAGGCACGGTGAATATTATGCTCCCTTAATAACTCTCCCTGGCACTCAAACTTGATATACTGAATTGGGAACTTTTCAAACCGGCGAGGTCCTTTTTTTATTGTACAGAACAATGATAATATACCCACAGCCTTCTCTCTCAATTTGTTGATACGGTTGCTAAAGTTTGTTCTGGAAAAAAACACATTTCCTTTCTCAGATGTACCGTGAGCTCGTTATCCATCCCTGTATAGCGATAAGAAGTCCCATGTTAAAATCAGCACAGAGTATCCTAGTGATATCCTGCCTCACTTGGGGACACTTGACTACAGAGGACCTCAGGCCATTGAAAACACCTTTGAATGTACAAACTCACCAGAGTTATCATTGCATTAAGCTGGCTGGCAGTCATTCACACTTGAGAGCGAATTGCTAATTTTGGTGCTTCTAGGCTAAGAGCTGGTTGAGATTAAGTTGTCTGCAACCAAGCAGAGCTGGCATGGGGTGGACCTCATGACAACTAGGGGTGGTTGTGACAACAAGAGCATCATTGGAAATGCATTAAGATGGAGACCTTGTTACTTATTAGCACTCTGCTCAAAGTACTTGTGTAGCTAAAAGAATATTTGACAAACCACTTGCATTGAAAGCTTAAGGTCCTCCCCCTCCCCAAGAGAAACTTGGTCAAGTGAAAATAGAGCCCTCTAACCTGACTTCCAAATAAGGTGGGTTCAGTGGGAGTAGGAGATCTAGGGTGCTGTCATCCTCCTCTAAATCGATGTTGAATAAATATTTCAAGAATTTTGGTGTAAAGGTGAGACAAGTTATTAGCTTGACAAGAGCACCCACATATTTTCATCCAGCCCTGGTATCTGAAGGTTTGGATGGAGGGATTGGAAGTATAAAGGAGGGAGCCCGGACCCTACCAGGGAATCTGAGAAGCTGGTGTGCAGGGGGCAGGCAGTATGAAGAGAACCACTGTATCCTTTCTGGAGCGAGCTTTACCCTGCCCAGTCCTTCCCAGGGCACCAATCCGCAGGCTGGATCAGAGAATGTTCTCAAAAGGCAAGAATGAGCCTGATGTTTAAAGAAGGGCCTATGACTTTGTGATGTATAATAAGAAATATATATTTGTCTTCATCCCATTTCTGACACAGAGCTCCTAAAACCTTGGCATTTCCTAAATGTGATAAGAAAGATAAAGGTGTCTTGATATTTCAGCAAACACCTTTCACTATCAGGGGTGGGGAACCTTTTTTCTCCCAAGGGCCATTTGGATATTTATATCATTCGTGGGCCATACAAAATTATAACTTAAAAATTAGCCTGCTATACTTGGTCAAACATTTAATTGACTCACCCCTTAATGCCTTGGCAGGGCCAGACCAAATGATTTCACAGGCCTTATATGGCCCTCAGGCCCCACATTCCCCACCCCTGCTTTATGTTAATGAGATGATTTTTGGAAATCCCCTAAAGGTGGCTGGTTGCCAAGGGACCCAGACATGTGATTGAAGGATTGACATTTTCAGTTCCACCCCTGACCTATGGGGAGGGGAGAGAGGCTGGAGATTGAGTTCAATCACCAATGGTCAATGATTCAATCAATCATGTCTATGCAATAAAGCCTCCATAAAAACCAAAAGGTTGGGGTCCAAAGAGCTCCCATGAGAACAGAGAGCCTCCTTTATTGGGACCTCACATTATGGGTCTCTTCATCTGGCTGTTGATTTGTATTCTTTAATATCCTTTATAATAAACCAGTCATCTAGTGAGCAAATGGGTTTCCTGAATTCTTTGAGCTGTTCTAGCAAATTAATGGAAACCAGGGAGGGAGTTGTGAGAACCTCCAATCTGTATCCAGTCTGTCAGAAGCAGAGGTGACAACCTGGACTTGTGATTGGCATCTGAAGTGGAGGACAATCTGGTGAGCCTGAGCCCTCGACTTGTGGAATCTGATGTTCTCTCTGGGTAGATGGTGTCAGAATTAAGTGTTGCAGAGAATTGCTTAGTGTGTGTGGGAGGGGGTTGGGGGAGGTGGGAAGCCACCTCAGAATTGGTGTCAGAATCAGATTGGTCATCCCAAAGCACATCAGAACCATAAACACCCCAGTTAAGTTTCATTTCAGTTTAGGACTAACAGTAGTCTCATCAAACCCACGTCAGATCTGCGGGGCCTCCCTTGAAGCCAGTTTACAACTGCCAGTGGGTCCAGGCAGGGGTGGTGGGTCCTGCCGGCCTCCTGAGGGCAGGACTTCTCAGAAATCCACAGGATGCAGTGTTAGAGGTCATTCTCAGAAGCACCAGCTGCTCTTTTGATGAAATCTCAAAGCCACCTCCTGGCATGGAGGCCAGTCATCTTTCTCTGCCAACCTTTGTTACGTGTGTACACTGGACATTACAGGAGAGCATGGATTGTCCAGAGGAGCCCTCTGCCCCACAGATGGCTGTTCACCAGCTTGGTCTGGTGTTGGAATGGCAGAGGTCATCCAGTAAGAAAGTGTTGGTTGCTTGCCGACTCTTTAACAATTCAAACCAAGATGCACTTCCCAGGCTGCCTCCCTAGCCTACTGCTCCCCTACCTTCGCTCCCCATGCATTTGAAAGCAGCTTACTTTAAAAGCTGATTAGATGAGCCCTTAATAACATTAGAATTTAAATGGCCCCAGATAGGCTTTTAGCTTCTTGCCAAATTGAGATAAATGTGATATTTGGGGAGCTGAGCTCCCAGCTTCAAGGCTGCTCTGGACCGCAGATGGGTTTTGAAGCAGTGTGTGTTATGTGCCCTTGAGTCAGCTTGACTCCTGGTGACCCTACGAATGAGTGATATCCATAACGTCCCATCCTCAACAGCCCTGCTCACCTCCTGTAGACTCATGCCTATGGCTTCTTTTATGGAGTCAATCCATCTTGAGTTTGGTCTTCCTCTTTTGATGCTGCCTTCTGTTTTTTCCGAGCATTATTGTCTTTTCCAAAGAACCCTGCCTTCTCATGATGTGCCCAAAGTAGGACAGCTTCAGTTTTGTCATTTTTTGCCTCCAGAGATGTTTCAGGCTTAATTTCCTCTAGAACCCCTTGTTTGTTTTTCTGGCAGTCCAGGGCATCCATCGAGCTCTCCTCCAACATCATATTTCAGATGAATCAAGTTTTTTCCTTATCAACCTTCTTCACTGTCCAACTTTCACAGCCGTACATAGTAACTGGGAATATGAGGGTATGAATGATCTCAGCCCTGGTCTCTGTTGACACATCTTTGCCATTGGGGATCTTTCCTAATTATTCCATTGCTGCCCTTCTGAATCTCAGTCTTCTCCTGATTTTTGGCTGCAAGTCTTGATTTTAATTGACGATTGAACTGAAGTAAGCAAAATCTTAACAATTTCATTGTCTTTGTTGTTTGTGCTAAAGTTGTATATTTCATTGGTGGTCATAATTTTATCTTCTTGATGTTCAAATTCAGTCCTGCTTTGACACTTTCTTCTTTCACTTTCATGAGAAGTCATTTCAAATCATGACTACTCTCTGCCAGTAAGATGGGGTCATCTGCATATCTTAAATTGTTGATGTTTCTTCCAACAATTTTCAGTACTCTTTCCTCTGTGTCTAGCCCAGTTTTCATATGCTACAGTCTGCATACAGACTGAACAACTAGGAAGATAAAATGAATTCCTGTCTGACTTTGTTATCTGTAGGAAACTACCTTCTCCCATGTTGTTCTGTAGCCTGAAATTGAGGGTGTGTGCATCTACAAGGTGTCTTTCATCTTTAAAGGTCTGGGATTCTGTGTGTAGATATGTCTTCATGATCGAAATTTTCAAGAAAAGGTAAGTTGAGGCCAAGGGACACAGGCCAGCATTAAAATCTGGGGGACAATCTATGGGAAAACTTCTCTCTGTACTCCCACACTCTCTGATAACTTTTAGTTCCAGGCAATAAACCTTTACTGAGCAACTACTGTTTAGTCATTGAATTCAATATTAATGTTGTGATTACCTGACTTTGGCCGAGAATAATACAGAATGATCAGAAGTATGAGTGTTTCATCTTGGTGAATATGCTCAGTCCCTCTGTAACTCTTACAGGTAGGTTCAGTGCTGGGAGGGGAAACCCACTCATCAAGCCATTGAGCTATGACCGCCTTCCAATATAATAATCTTCGGGAAGTTTTAGTAAAAGTGAAAAACAGAATGGAAAGAGGTACTGTGGGAAAGGGACCCAAAGCGAGCGTAAATGGATTGTTAAATGCTGAGGTGAATGGATTCTTCAAAATAAGTAAACAAAAACCCAGTTGTCTTTTCTTTCCCATCATATCCCAACCAAACCAAGCAACTGGTGTTTTTAGATTTAAATCTTGAGATTCTTAAAAACATGGCTTGCCCTTTTGATGGGTTGGTCATTGCAGAAATGCCCAAGTTTAAGCTTCCTTTTAGAAGGTTCACCAAATAATCGCCGCTCTTAGAACCTTTCAGAAGCAGCCGGCTTTGAGCTTCAACCTTGCATTTGCATTCTGTTGAGAAAAGCCCAACTGCCATGTGTTCCTGAAGTAACGCTGAGTTCTTTCTTTTTTTCCCCCCTTTCTTCCTTTTTTATTAAATTCACTGGATGACATTGGTTAATAAGGTCATATAAGTTTCAAGTATACAGTTCTACAGTACATGATCTGTATATTGCATTGTGTGCCCGCCACCCACAGTCAAATCATCTTACATCGCCATAGATTTGGCCCCATTTACCCTTTGCTATCCTCCTACCCCCTTCCCTCTGGTAACCACCATACTGTTGTCCGTGTCTATGTCCGTGTTCATGTCAGTTTTATATCCCACATATGAGTGAAATCATATGGTTCTTAGCTCTTTCTGACGTATTTCACTTAGCATAATATCCTCAAGGTCCACCCATGTTGTTGCAAATGGCAGTGTTTCATCTTTTCTTACGGCTGAGTGTATTTCATCTTTCCTTAGGGCTAAGAACTGTAAGGCGCCACACAGGAGAGGAGGGAGGAACCTGGGCCCGGCACGGCTGTGTGTTAACCTGCTCCTCCTGCTCTGGTCCTAAAAGTCGAAAACTCACCAGCCTTCAGGGACCCTTGAGGAGGAAAATACTTGTATCCATTAGACTGTGGCTCCAGTGGATTCAAACAGGAACTGTAGTTTGAATGTGAATGGCCATGAGAAGGGTTGGCTCATGAGAAGGGTTGAGGAAGATCTGAGAAGTAGGGCTCCCAAAGCTCTGACCAGCCTCCGAGGGGCAGAGCTCACCTGGGTCCAGTGCCACTCCTCAGAGAGGGCAGAGGGCAGTGTCACGGGATCTCCGCAGAGCTCCCACACTCCATCCTGCTCCTTAGCAGAGGAATCACCCATTCAGTGGTGGTAAACTTTTGCCAAGGGCATCGCATTTAAGAGGCTGTAGCTCTGAAAGTTAAAGGACTTTCTGAATATCCACTTGTATTTTCTCTTAACATCTGGCAGTTTCATGGGGAAAATGTTCGGGTGTTGGGTGTGCGGGATGGCAGGTTACAGGTAAGGTCATTGCTCCCTTTGCTCAGCATGGGACCATGCAGAAAGGGATCTGCTTAGTCCTGCTCCTCTCCTCAGGATGCCTCTGCACGCTCGTGCTCCTGACTGGCTTTGTCCTGTCTGTCTAGGGACAATGCGTCCCTGCTTCTTGCAAGGCAAACTCTCCCACTGAGTTAATTCTCAGCCTCTTTCCTGCCACCTGCTGTGGAGCCTTCCTACAGTCAGTGGTTCCACTCATATCCTCTCACTTCCTGTATGTTCTTCCCCTTCTGCTGATAAACAAGCCTTGGTGGGCAGTAAAACAAACAGCTTTGCATGATTGTGTGACTCTCTAACACCTTCTTTTACCCAAATTCTATGAAAGAATATTCTACACTCCTTTCCCATCATGTATTTAACCCTTAATCCCATGGAAAATGGTGTATCTACCTACCCACACAACCAATTGGATTTAATTTGGCAATAGGCAGAGATCACCTGCTCTGTGCTGTGCCCATTCTGTGCCCAGTCTGGGTTCTGACCACAAGGAGGACACACTCTTATAAGGTAGCCGAGCGTGCCAACCCCTCCCCAAATTATAGGGCATGTGGTAAGTGGGATGAGGGGGTCGTGTACTATAAAGAGGCAGGGGCAATCAGCCCTGTCTTGGGGCAGAGGACAGGAAGGAATGTGCCATAGGAGCTCTCCAGACAAATGGGGAACCCAGGAAGGGAGAAAAGGAGAGAAGGAGATGGCCAGTCCAGGTAGAAGGAGCAGCATGGGCAAGGTCATTGAAGCCACTGAGGTAGGCAGCAAGACATGTAGCGGGCACTGTGTACACGGTGGGGAGAGAAGGATGTGAAGACGGCAGAGGATGACAGACTGTTTTTCTCCAGGTGTGAGAGCCTGAGAGACTTGAACGCTTTCTTGCAGACACTGGGGACAATGGAGGGTTCAAAGCTGAGCCGGGACATAACCAGATTGCCTTTTAAAAAGATGGCTCAGGAAGCAGCACTTACAGGGGGAGATCAGGCAGGAAACTGCTCTAATCATCCAGATAAGAGGTGATGGGGCCGGAACCAAGAGTGGCTCCAGGGCTGGGGAAGAGGGTCTCCTCCATCCTCCACAAATCCCCTTTGGACCCGGCCAATCAGATGTTTGTTCTTCCTGCACTATTGCCTCTATTGTGCTCTTCTCATTGTACTTATTCAGCTGGTATTACAGTCATTTGTGTATTTCTCTGATTTTCTTTAGCAGATTGTATCTTTGCCTCCCTTTCCTCCAATTACAATACTTTGCTCATAACAAGAGCTGAAGAAAAGGTTATTTAGTTGAATTGAATTTTCAGGCACTTCACACCATGAATAATTGAGGAATCGGCCATGTGTAAGTGCTCATCATTTACATAATTGTGTAAACAAGCTGATAAATTTTTTTTAAAATTTTTTCCTGTTATTTTCATGATCTCAGGATGCCCTGCTCTCTTCTCAGTGCTCCAGATTTTAGGGGACTGGGAACCAGTGGCAGAGGCTCTGTGTGGCTCTCACCTCCCCCTGCAAGGGAGGCGGTTGGAAGGAGGGAACAGATGATTGCGTTGATTGAATATGAAAGCCATGTGCAAATATTGAGAAATACGCTGTCTGAAGAGACAGCATCACAGAGCGCACTGCATGCTGGGACCTGTGCAGAGTCCCGAAGGTCAGTGTGCAGATACAGATTGATTAAGCTAAGTACTTACTGAAATTGCTTTACAACATACTGATGAGAATTGATCACAAGCAGGACCCGTATTTGTTGTGAACATGCTTATGCAAACGCGCCCTTTGGTATGCTGTCAGAGCAAATTAAACCGTCTAGACTTTCCCCCAAATAAACGTAGCTACGGTACCACTAACAAATAGGTGGTAGGAAGTTAACCAGCACTTACCGTTTTGTGATTGGCTTTTTCTGCCCGAGGACCCGATTGGCCCCAGAACAGCTTTTATTGTGGCACCTTGTCATAACCCTGAGGTTAGCCCCTTTCTCTTTCCGATGCCAAGCCAAAGGATTCTAATTGGCCAGAAGTCACTCCTGTTCAGGGTAGTACTCAACTTTCTCTTAAGCCCCATCCCTAGCTCCTAGGAAACTAGGAGCCAGCATTCTCTTCACCCTGAACAGAATAAGCAGGGGCTGTGAGTGTGCCAGCCTAGGGGACTTTAGCAGAGAAGACAAGGGCAAGTGGAATGGGGCAGATAAAAGGCAGGGCAAGACAGATAAAGGTAAAATAGGAGAAAGGAGCAGAAGGCCCAGTGGCAGGTCTTTCTTCAGTAATTTTCATGTGTCACATACAAAAGGATGAGCCATGGGCCACACTAAAGAAGGACGTATCATAGTCCCTGCTCTGAAGGAGCTTAGAGTTTAGTCCAAGGCAATTCTAAACCCAGAAAACAAATAAAATACTAATGCACGACAATATAATGAAGTACTGCACCCTGGCACTGGCTGTGTCTATTACCGAAATAGAACTGAAATGAAATGAGGATCATAGGGCTCAGGGGAGTGGAGACGACCATGGAAGACCTCATGGGAGAGGGCATGGGCATCGAGCTGAGCCTTGGACGGAGAAGTGGCACAAAGCCAGGAAGGCAAAAGGACACCTCGGAGCAGGGAAAAGGAAGACTTAAGGGAGAGGAAGAAAGAGAAAAGGGAAAGGAAAAAGTTGCCAATGACGGGGATGGTCAAGCAGCCCCCACAGTTGCCTCACACCCTCAGGTTCCTGTGCCAACCCTTAGATTGCCTTGGCCAGAGACCAGCAATCTAGAGGCAAAAAATATGTCTGCGGTCCCTGTGGTCTCTGCAGAGTTGGCCTAGTGCCAGCCAATTTCTGTTGTCTCTGTAATCACAAAGTGAAGCATCTTTTTCTCGTGTTTGCTTGAGTAGAATGCTGTTTACACAGAAAGACTCACACACTTCGGACTGCTCTTTGACAACTGAGTTCTCATATTAGTAACAATGGGGTGTGGAGAACTCACAGAAACTTCATGCAGATGAGGCAGCTGAGACGGCTTCATTAGCTGACGGCCCCATAGCCTCTGAGCAATGGAGAGGCTGGTAAATTAAGGATAATTTATTAGGTGTACTTCACGTGGGTTTTATACAGAGAGCAGGACATTGCCTACAAAGTATACTTTGGTTAGCACTGTGAAATCTGCCTGCCCTGAAGATTATTCCCCCACCCCACCCTCACCTCCTCTCAAATGTTAAGAAAATAAAATTAAAAATAATACACTTGGTTCTGCCATTTGTCTCAAATCCTACCATTTGAGAGACATTCTTGGGAAGGCCTGGCCCCTCCCAGATGTCCCTTCTGAAAGGCAGGTGTTCCCAGAGAGACCTACTTATCTAGCCTAGAATGCTCATTATTTTAGATTTTTTTATTTTTTATTTTTTTGTCTAAAGGCCACTGGAGGAAGAGAATGAAGAGAAGAGGATGAGATATGATGGAGGGAGAAAAGGGGAAAATGATTTCAGAACATGGGGCTCTGGTAGGAAAGGCAGGCTTGAAGATTTAAATGACATGCTCTTCAGAGTAGCATGAGAAATCTTATGTAGTCTTGTTCTATCCCACCTGGGATGTGAATCATCCCTTTGTCCAGGACAATAAGAGAGAGAGAGAGAGAGAGAGAGAGAGAGAGAGCGAGCCACATGATGAAACAAGGCTAGAACCAAACCCTGTCTCCTTTGAAGTGGGTCTGGAGCAGCACTGACTGATTGGATTGCTCCCACATCAAAGTTGGGCATATTCAGGTCCCACCTGAGAACTGTCAACATTGCTTAAGACAGCGGTTCTCAACCTGTGGGTCACGACCCCTTTGGGGGTCGAACGACCCTTTTCCCAGGGGTTACCTAAGACCATCAGAAAACACATATATAATTACATGTTGTTTTTGTGATTAATCACTATGCTTTAATTATGTTCAATTTGTAACAATGAAAATACATCCTGCATATCAGATATTTACATTACAATTCATAACAGTAGCAAAATTACAGTGATGAAGTAGCAACGAAAATAATTTTGTGGTTGGGGGTCACCACAACATGAGGAACTGTATTAAAGGGTCGAGGCATTAGGAAGGTTGAGAACCACTGGCTTAGAACAAAAAGGTGGAGGAACAGGACAGGCCTAGCAGGAGAGGGCCACTTGTCAGCCCCGCACTTTGCCAGTCAGGCTGAATGGGCATGTACACAGCTAAGTCAAGTCCAACCACAGCAAAACCACTCGAGTCTTTCCTTAGGCGCAGAGAAGAAAATGCCCAGCGATCACACCCAGGGCAGCACAATCGTGACCGTGGGCCAGCGGACTACCATGATTCCCAGCTGAGTCAGCAGGAAACAGCAAAGCTGGGAAATGATTTAAGAACTATGATGCTGAAACTCGGTGAGAACTCTGATAATCCAAAACCGGAAACACAGACCCAGTGAATGTTTAGTCTAGGATGAGAGATTATTCACGTCCAACTCTCATCTTTTAGCTAAAGGGAAATGGAGCCCTGGGAGAGTTAAGACTCGTTGAGTGCTTTCTAGATGCTAAGTGCTATTTTGATCACTTTCTATGTATTAACCCATTTACTCCTCCAAGCAACCAATAATAATTGGCATCATTATTATGGTACAGAAAGGCTAAATAATTTACCCAAGATCAAACTCAGTCAGTGGCAGAGCGGGGATTTGAACTGAGATAGTTCGAGTCCAGAGCTCCTCCACATAAGCCTACCCTGAAAGATCCATTTGAGATCACGCAGCTGGACACCAGGAGGGAAAAGCCTTCTTAGTCATTTGGACCCTGGCACATGCAGGTGAGCCTGTAACCGTCACTCGTGCAATGACCAATGCCTGTTGGAGAGAGGCCACGACAGGTCTGGTAATTCCTCACGGGTCTGAAAGGGAAGCCGAGCGTCGTGGTGGAATAGCCCATCCCTCCACACTCAGGGAGAGGTGATGGGGGTGTCATGGAGCCACTGCCATCAAAGCCGTGACAATTATTGAGAGAATGGTCCAGAAATGAAAGAGGAGATAGATCTCTTGGTGAAGAGGAGGAGCTTGGGGTAACACAATCATAAAGACTATATTGATGAGGTTTTGATAGTGACCGATGCCACAGCAGTGGACACAGAGTGTGAGGACAAAGAGGGTGAGGCATTGAGTCACTCAGCGAACCACACTTCTGGATGCTCACTTTGTCCAGTTGCTAAGCGCTCTGGAAAGGAAACGAGGTTGGTCTGGTCCACCATGACCTTACAACCTGATGGATCAAACAGGGCAGTGCGGAACACTTCTCCCTGTGCACACACACTGGAGTATCAGACATGCAGGGGTGCGTCCCCATTATGTTAGCATGGACTGCCTTGAAGAAGAAATTGGTAGCGGGATTCGTGGGGTCAGAGAGGCAACCATAACAGAGAGCTGGCAGACGGGATGCTGGTGTTTTTAGATGAGGATTACCATGGTTTGGCTGTGATGGGAAGAGAAATGAGCAGTGAGCTGTAAATCAGAATGACAGTGGCAATAGTGAAATTGCCATGGACAGTGGGGGATCTTTTGTGGTTAAACTTGTCGTGGCTGAGTCAATGAAGGAAAAGAAGGGGCTTCTAACATTAACGGGGAGTGTAGAGTACCTATCCAGTGTGTAATAGGGACGCCTGTAGCTTTATCAAAGGTGGCCAGGGTCTGGTATTGCAGAGGGGTGGATAGACATTGAAACTGTTATGGGGACAATTATGATTGTAACCGAGGTAATAATAAAGATAATGGAGCTGTAATTGAAAAGCTGGTGGCTGGAAAGAAGAAGGTGAGGGCAGCCCAAATGGAGAGGGGGCGATAAGGAAGGTAATGGTGGTGACAGGAAAGGTAATGGAGTTCTAATGTGGTGATGACTGCGAGGGGGTGGGGGGGAGATGATCATTTTAATGGAAGGAGGAGGGACTGTGATGCAGGTGAGAACTGTATGCAGAACATCCATCATAACAGCCACGTTATGAACAGCGACACCCAAAGTTCTCATTATGACGGGAGTCCTAATGGACCCTGGACAAAGATAATGCTGTTAATGGAAAAGATGATGACCGCCATGAAAGTCAGGAGCCTGGTGATGGTATTTAGAACCAGCTATGTGTGTGTGGGGGGGGGGGCGAGACGAGGGGAGGAATGGCTGTGGCACTGAGGGGGACCGGTGTGGACATACCTGTAGGTCCTAGGACTGAGGTTCCTGAGAACTGTCACTAGACACATCCCTGAGGGTTACTGGACTCCGATGCAGCTGCTCCTGCTTGTACACGGCATCCGTAGTGTGTGAGGGAGTCGGGATGAACAGACGTGGCTGCAGCAAAATTCGAGCTTACAGTCTACATTTTGGTCTTAAATTAGGCCTGATGACACCCTAGCTCAGAGATATTATTTCTGTGAGCAGATGTGTAAACAAAATGTTTGGGCAATACATGACTTTGCAGCAGAAGTGACTGTGTACCGAGGATGATTTGTTTTCGATATATTAATTGAAACATGAGAGAGAAGTGGGAACCATACTCCTGCGCTCCCTTTTAACTTCGGAGGCTTTAGCTGGGGAGAGGTGGTGGCGGCTGGTGCTGGTGGTCTGGTTGGAGGCTCTGATGTGGGCTCTGCAAACGGACCCGGGGAATGGCTTCCACAGGAGCCCCCAGTGCTGCTGGGATTTCTGCATCGAGCAGCCTAGAGATGTACACAGAGTGGAGACCTTCTACCCGAACACAAACAGATGGTCCCAGACCCACACCAGGCATCCAGGAGACGTGGGCAAGATGGAGAGCCTATGTGGGGAGCAGAGACAGCACATCGGCTCGTCACCTGCACAAGGAGGCTTGCGGGGAGCACAGGTGTCCGCTGCCTCTGTTTCCTAAATGCCACCTCTCAGACCAACTGCTCCCAAACCACTGGGAAACCTTGTACAAAATACAGATTCCCGGGTCCCACCTCCTGGAGAGTCTGATTCTTTTGGTGGAGGTGGGGCCTGTGAATCCATGTTTTACAAACTCCCCTGGAAATTTTCCCATGTAGTCTAGTGTGCAAGCCTTTCTAAGCGTTTGCCTGGGGCCCTTGTAGGGAGAAGGTTGGGCAAGAGGTGGCGGGAGCAGATTTCATGAGTGTCGGCCAAACCCACCATTAGAGTATATTTGCCTTAATAATGGGATTTAAGCAGCACTCAGGAGCCTCTGCTACTCAACCTGCCTGCCCCTCCCCCTGTACCTGGGGTGGGCTTTTCCCGCAGTGAAGAGCCACACAATTGACATAAGCAGGTTGCCAGCCAGGGACTCCTGGAATGGTTGGGAAAGAGGCAGTGTGGGGCTGCTGGGCCTATTTCAGCTAGAATAGAGGGGATGAAGCCATATAAGGACTGCAGCATGTGGGGAGACGGGAGGAAATGTCCAGAAAAGATGTTTCAAGGACCCCCGTTAGGGGAATGGCCATGGGTATAAAGATGAGGGAGGCACCACCATGCTGTATTTGGGAGGTTTCTCCCACCCACCCTCAGACGTATTATTTTGTTCGTCAGGATTCTCAGGGATTAAAAGGGTCAATATCATAAAAATACTCAGCTTACAATTTGGGAAGTACAAATTATTTCTGTCCTTACATGGCATATACTAGTAAATTGTGTGCCTGTACATACGTCTATACCTAAATCAACAAAATGAGGAAACGGGTATAATAACTAAATAATGCATTACAAAGAAAATGTGTTCTTTTTCAATTGCTGAGCAAAATGATAGAATATTTCTCCATAGCCTGGGTCCCAGTTTTCCCTGTTCCCTTCGATGTGAACTTTTAAAGAGACCAGGAACTTACTGGAAGAGTCCAGTACAAAGCCACCATCACTTCAGAAGGGAAACCCAGTTCCTGTTGGGACCACTTGCCCGGACCTGTCCCAGAGAGACAGAAACTCAAGAGTATTATTCCACGATCCCTTGCCGGGTAGTGGGGCTCACCCCTGTTTCATCCGCTTGGGAATGATTCAGGCGATCAGATGGAGGCCGTGGTGGAGAGCAAGTTCACGAGCACAGTATGGGCCAGCTCCTCAGCGGGTCTCTCCTCTCTCTCTCTCTCTCCCTGGTCACCATGCTTATCAGGACGTGGACTAGAATAGTGCATCGCTTTCCCTGGGATGGTGACCCACCCCTGAGAAGTGCCACCTTCCTCCAGAGCCATGTTGTCATTTGTCAGCTGCTAATCGTTTGTTAACCTCCCAGGCACCCCATGGAAGCCAGGGCCTCACCTTCACTTATGAAGGTAGTTCACTGGGTCCCCCTTTAATAAAATTACAACTTGGGGAAACAAATCATTTAGATCAAATACAACCCAGTGGCTTCCTCATACGGTAATCATTTCGGGCAGGTGCTATTAGGTAATTCAATCACCGGGCTACAGAAATCCGCCACGGAATTAATGAGGAATGAACTCAAATTCTGAATATGAGATTTTCAGAATAAATGGCTTTGAATGGAAAACCAGGAGCCAAGCCTGTAATCACAGCAGATGACAACAATGCACAATGGCATATTAAACACAGTCCTCGCTTCCGTCTATTCTCAGTCCACAGCCTCGTGTGGAACCAAAAGAACACGTTGTGTCCACCAATAGCCTTCCACGTCTCTCAGTTTCCTAACATTGCCTTCACACTTTCTTGGATGAACTGAATAAATTCTGAAGCTCTTATGCAGATTTAGAATAAGCCTTTGTTAATCCCCAAGGCTTTTTTTTTTCTTCAAAAGAGCACCTCTGGGCATAGCCCATTCAGACTCAACAGGTCCACCTACATCCAACCTCCCTCCCCTCCAGGACACTTGCCTCACAGTCACCAGGGTGATCTTCCCAAAACTCACATCCTACACATTGTAGCCCTGCTAACACCCTCCATTCCTTGTCTCTGTCATCATCTTCTGAGCATCCAGCACCTGTTTGTCTTCCCAGCCTCTCCCCTCTTGGTTCCCCTACAGGAATGCGTCAACTCCAGCCACACCCAGTTCTTGACTTTTTTGAGGGTTCTGTGCTCTTTCATAGCACCACGCTGTTTCTGCCGCTAGAGTGCCTGCTCCAACCTTATTCTCATCTCCTAAAATTCACCTTGAACAGTGCCTCCTCCTCCAACTCTCTCTGATCCCCTTCTTACCTCCATTCCTAGCCTGTGTTGGATGCCCTTCCTCAATGCCCCTGGGGGCAGAGCTCAGCTATTGAACATAGTGCTGCATAGCATTTAGCCCTGTATCTCCAGTGCTGGTCTATGGTTGACACATAACAAATGTTTGATGAGTGAATGAACCAGTGATAGAATAAATGGAATCATGGTTGCAGAAACGAATGAACCCAACAACATAAATTATGCCAATTCTAGCAGCTGCGTTTCCATTCCCAACTCTGTGCAGAAGCATTTGAAATGGTTACTTTCGTAATCTGAAATTCAGCCCATGAGGACTTGGCCCAGAATGAGGGAGTTTCTCTACAGCCACTGATGTCATCGCAACATCATCTTCCTCCCACTCTGTAGCAAATACCTGAGAAACTAGGCTCTGCAGCAGGGGGAGGATGCTTCCCTGTGGCGGGAAACTGGTCAGTCCGAACCACATGGGGACCCACGTTGCCTTCTCTGGGCCCAGGCATCCAGCCCAGCAGGAAGTTTCCCCACGCTGGGCACGGGCACTGATTTCCACAGAACCTGGTCGCCTGGCGTGTTTCATTCTGTGCTTCATCAGGGAGTTAATCAGGCCTGAGTTTTTAACACCGTGTTCGTCATGCTCACTTACCTTAAAATCAAGGCTGTTCAGGCATTAGTGGGTTCTGCTCACTCTGTCTGGTAGTTTTGGTGTTTAAAGTTTCAGGATTTTTCATAGACGAACACTAGACATTTTCTACCAAGCATGCCTTATGCATAAACCTCTCGGGCTGCTTCCCTGGCTGAACTACTCCAGCCTCAGAGATTGAGCTGCTATGAAGGAAGTGTCTGTGTTTCATTTCCTAGTGATGCCATAAAAAGTACCATGCACTTAGAAGCTAAGAACAACCTACATTTATTAATTTACAGTTCTGTAGGTCAGAACAACCCACATTTATTCATTTATGGTTCTGTAAGTCTGGCATGTGTCTCACTGGGCTAAAATCAAGGTGTCTAAATGGTGTTTCTTTCCAAAGGCATTGGGGGAGAACCCATTTTCTTGCCTTTCCCACCATAGAGGGTGCCCACATTCCCTGGTTCGTCCCCTCCCTCCATCTTGGCTGGTGGGGTCCTGCCCATATCACAGCACTCCGGCCTCCTCTTCTGCCTCCCTCTTTCAGTATTAAGGACCCTTGTGATGACTTTGGGCCCAGCTTGTTAATCCACAAAAATCTCCTGATTTTAAGGTCAGCTGATGAGCAGCCTTCAATATATCTGCTACCTTGATTTTCCTTTGACACGTAAAGCGACATAATCAAGGCTCCAGGGATTAAGACATGGCCATCTTTGGAAAGGCCATTTGGCCACACCTGTATGGCTCTGGACTTCTGGAAGGTGTCCTTTGTATAACCTTGTAGGTGCAGTGTAGACTGCCCACCAACAGTGTGGTGTCACTTGTAAGCTCATTAGAAATGCAGACTCGCAGGCCCCATCCCAGACCTTCAGAATCAAACTCTACATTTTCACCCACTGCCAGGGCATTCAGTATGTGCAGTCAGTTTGAGAAGCACCACTCCAGAGGTACCCCAAGGGGCAGTGGAGGAAGTTAAACTTGGCATCGGACAGAGAATGGTCTTATCTGGAAATGTATTTGTAATAATAAGAGGATCTTGAGCAGGGGTCCTCAAACTTTCTAAACAGGGGGCCAGTTCACTGTCCCTCAGACCGTTGGAGGGCCGGACTATAGTTTAAAAAAAAAACTATGAACAAATTCCTATGCACACTGCACATATCTTATTTTGAAGTAAAAAAACAAAACAGGAACAAATACAATATTTGTATTTGCATGTGGCCCGCGGGCCGTAGTTTGAGGACCCCTGATCTTGAGGAACCTAATCAAGGGCCTCCCTCCTCCCTGTCAGAACAACCAGAGATATAAGAAAAAGAAATGGGCCAGGTAGAACCAAGGTCTCCCCTTTGTAAGCTGAGATCTGGTAATGCAGCTTTACCTGCGGGTATAACCCTGAACCCCACCATGAGAACTTGCCACACTGTCACACTGCACTGGACTGGGGAGGGTCTCCCCTACCACAGCCCTGCCAGCAGAGGTGAGGCCTGGGTAGGAGGATCTCTAACAGGAGTGGTGGGTCTGAGAGCACATGCTCTCTGCAGGCAGACAAGCTCCCAAGAGGGAGGAAGAGGCTGGGCTACATGCCTGGTTTCTCCTTCCAAACTCAGCAACCAGACAGGTGACTGGTAAGTGAGGGGACAGAGACATAGTGTTATAACTAGTAGAGCTATTTCTGTGTGGAAGGAAACATCTGGAGGGAGATCTGAATTTCCCCTGATAAGTAATGTCTCCATCACAGGGTCACTGTGAGGAGAGTGACAGAGCATGTATGTCAGCCCTTGGTCCATCATAGTTCTATTACAAGGATTAGGGCATTATCCAGCAGTTCTAAAACATGCAACCCCACAGGAATATCCTAATGACTAGTTACAAAATGTGGGTCGCCGGCCCTCCACCCTAGAGGACTCAAATTCATATGGTCAAAGGTAGGGCTTGGGAATCATCTGATGTTATGGGCCCTTCAGCTATTTAGGCAGGACTTTACCTAAACCAGAGAGGCGGAGTATTAGACAAGACTCTTTTGGTTGCAAGTTACAGAAGCCAACTTGAGCTGATTTATCTAAAGAGGGAATGTGTGCTGGACCCGTGGGTGTCCTACAGAACACGGGCAAAGAGTCCACATTGGGCAGGGACTGGCCCAGGAACTAGACGCTTTCCAGAAACCAGTGTTGCTCTCTCTCCACCTTCATTTCTGCTTCTCTCTGTGGCCGGTGCCATAGTCTCTGTATTTTCATGTATGTGGTGAGCAAAAGATGAACTCCACACAACTCCCGGAGGTGCATTGCCCCTGAACATTGTAGACAGATTAGCCTCTTTTAGTCCCAATTCTCAGTTCATAGGCCAGAGAACTGAAGGGCCTGGGTCAGGTCAGCTGTGCCCCCAGGTTCAGGAACTTGGGGTTCTAGGACCTGTCCCTCAATCTTTGTGGGGAGACATTGGATGAAGGCAATTTTCAGAGAAAAGAGTCTTTTTTTAAAGTTTGATGGATACCCAAAAGAAGCTACCAAAAGCTTGTATCTATCCTATGTTTATATTTTTAAAAATTGCTTTCCCTCAGTAACCAAAAAAGAAAGAAAAAAAGGAAAACCTATGACTTAGGGTGTCTAATAAAAAAATCTTAAAACATTTCCAATTTATACTTAGAATCAGCCTCATGGAAATATCAGATCTAGCGAAACCCTCAAGGTTGTGCCTCCTCTGCACACTCGGAATGTCAGAGATTTCATCTCCTTTGGAGAGGAGGCTTCTGTTTCTATTTGGAAGCGAGTTCATTTCCCCAGGTAGTTCAGGGCCTTCCCGCATGCTTTCTTCTGGTAGGAAGAGGGTTCTTTTTCAAGAAGACATTTTCTCGGCGTGGCTTCCAAATCCACTTCTGTCGTAATTAGTTTTTACAAATGTGCCCACCTACCAGACCCCATGCCTGCACCACCTGTGATGGTGCCTGGTTCAGAGCGGCTACTCGGCGCGTGTTTTTGACCTTGTGAATACGTGCGAGTCATTGTTCCTCAAAAGTGACACAATACTGTGCTTAGTGAGACATCAGTGTACGAGGAAAGAGTGCCAGGTGTGCTGTGCCCTTCTGGGAGGCGAGGCCGTGGTCACCTGGCCGGGAGCCTGGGGAAGGAAAGGGGAACTCTCAGAGACCTGGCTGAGAGAGAAGGCGGCACAGGGTCAGGCACGGTGGCCCCACAACTCACAAATTAAATTCTCCTCCAGGCCTCCTTTTCCCTTGGGAACAGGGAAAGCACCCTTTCCACCCCTAAAGACACACACCCCAGCCTCTATGTCCATCTGCTCAAATCCCTACACCTCTCTGAGGGAGGTGTGAGAGTTGTGAGAACCAGGATGTTACTGCTCACAGGTGCCAACTGGCAGCTGTCATAGGTCCTCCTAGGGAGAGGGGGTGGAGAGACCCTTTACAAATATTTAATTGCAGTAAAAAAAAAAACATGTTAGACTTTATAATCCATCATTCCCCTACAAAATCAATGTGACGGGGCTCAGATATCTATTATGACAGTGGTTTATTTTAAAAAATGTATTTTCTTCTAAAAATGTGCATCCTAACTTCTAAAAAAAAATAGCTTTGGCATGATAGCCGCCTGACATAAATGAAAACACAATTTAATGAAATGGCATTTTAGGAATTTAAACTGAAGCAAATATTTGACATGCTTTATTTAAATCAATTTGCTGTGCCCGCTGTGCTGTTTCGGCCGCAGGCGCGTTGCTGTGTCCCATGTGTGATGCTCTGGGCTCTGAGACTCGCTGGGGAAGAAGCAGAGGATGGGGTGTCCAAAGGGGCCAATTCTGTGGGTCCCACAGGCCCAGCCTCTGGTTCCATTGCCAGTAAAAATTGGCTGGATTTGCAGGAAGTTGTTTAACCAGACAACTACCTCTACTCTTTCTAAGCAAGAGGGAAGTATTCAGCTCCATGTTGGTGGCTTTTTTTGCCATATAAACATTAAGTTGCTTTTAGGAATCTTAAACCAGTCCTAATGTGTATCCTACATAAGTTCTAAGCTGAACAATGTGTGCGTGCATGCGTGTGTGTGTGTGTGTGTGTGTGTGTGTGTGTGCATTGTAAATACCATCTCTTTCTAAACTCTCTAGAAAGACAATCTGCCAGGTCCAGGATGCTAATACTATCACTCCAGTGGGGACACTGGGGCACAGGTATACTCATTCAGTGACCGATTGGCCCCTTAAGAAAAAGTGTGCCATCCATAGAGTAAACTTGATTTGGAACAACCGAGTAATTCTGGTTTGGATTTGGAATCCCAGATACTAACCCAATTCCCTATTTGTGCAGCTTCCTGGATCAATAATTTATAGATCTGATTTAAGAGTTTCCCAATAGTGTATAATTATAGGAACTGTATTTGACTACAGTTATTGTCTGCTTTCCATGCCCACTCACTTGGCATAATGGCCTCTATCCTGGAAGGGGGTTCTGAAATCACATTGATGGTGCGGGTGTCCACAATCATCACAGGATAGAGTTGTGAGGTGGTAATGGGTCATGGTCTAAAATAATAGGTAACTTTCACACATATGGCTGGGAACTTGTGGTGTCATGTTTGCTTTTGGGCAAAGGTCTTTTCAGCTCTTGGGATCAAATACACTTTGAAGATGAAGATAGAGCTTATAGAGCAAATAAAGTGCCTGGATGTGGGGGTATCTCAATACACTTTGAAGGGAGATTTCTCACATACATACACACACCCCATAGAGCCTATCTCCACTCTTCGTGAAACTTCATTTCCACTTACAGAAAAGGAAGTAATTTTTTTAATGCAGGGAAAGATGGCCCCATATCCAGAGACCTCTGCATTTTGCAAAGTGTCTGTGCCTCATTACTCAGAAGGAGTTTAGACACAGCCTTTTGAAGCCAATATCCGACGGGGTAAATTCTGAGCTCTGCAGGATCACTGTTAGGCCAGTCATTGGATTGATGGAAAGGATCCCTTTCTGAAAGCTTGTGCTCTGTGTCCACACTGTCTCTCTCCCAGAGTCAGTCACCAGAGGTGAGACAGCTTGGAGGTGCCATGAGCAAACCCTTGTAACCGGAGTTAAGAAGGAAGAAGTTCCTTAGTGTGCAGGCAACTGTGAAATAATGAAATGGAGATAAGAGCCAGCAGAAGCAAGAGGCAGGAGAAAACTGGAAGCCAAAGAATACAGTGGGTTATATTTTTCTCAAAGATAACCTGGGAACAGGCTCTATCCCCCCAAGACCATGTTATCTCCAGTCTAGGAATTAAAATAAAAAGGGTGAAAAAGATCAGTTTTATAGTAAAGTTCAGCTTAAGTAACCTTACCAGGTAATTGAGAAAAATCTTTCAGGTATTTGGTTAATTTTTTTTTTTACTGTTATAACCCACATTAGTCTGCTGGGGCTAGTGGAACACACCACCGTGGGTTGGGTGACAGAAACAACAAGAGATTTATTTTCTCATCGTCTGGACATCTGAGATCAAGATGTCAGCAGGGTGATTTCTGTGAGGGCTGTGAAGGGAGGATTTGGTCCAGGCCTCTTCCCTTGGTTTACAGATGGGCATCTTCTCTCTTCATTTCTCCACATGGTCTTCCCTCTGCGTGTGTCTGTGACCTAATTCCATTCTTTTTTTTAATATATATATATTTTATTGATTTTTTTTACAGAGAGGAAGGGAGAGGTATAGAGAGTTAGAAACATTGATGAGAGAGAAACATCGATCAGCTGCCTCCTGCACGCCCCCGACTGGGGATGTGCCCGCAACCAAGGTACATGCCCTTGACTGGAATCAAACTTGGGACCCTTCGATCCGCAGGCCGACGTTCTATCCACTGAGCCAAACCGGTCAGGGCTAATCTCCATTCTTATATGGACACCCTTCACACTGGGTTAGGGCCTTTCCTGTGACCTCATTTAATTTCATCACCTCTTAAAAGACCTTATCTCCCAGTACAATCATGTTCTGAGGTGCTGGGGGTTAAGCTTCAACACATGAACTCCTGGGGGGAGGGAGGGACACAGTTTAGGGTCTACAACACTTTAGGCCATACAACGCTGACCCCACATCTCTGAAGCCTGAAAAACTTTCCTGACAAAACCTCCTTTCTCAGGGGAGGGGGCCCCATTGCTTGGCATGGGAACAGCACAGCTCACTGCCCTGGTGTGAGCCTGGGCCTGGGTGTCAGCTATTGGGGCAGAATGTACATTCCAGACATTGAACAGAGAGGAGCCCAGCAGCCCAGGCGGATCCCCTGCTCAGACTCCAAAATGAGGGTGACTGAGAAGCTGGGTCATGGCATAGGCAGGTCAGCAGGCCAGAGGATGCCTGGTAGTGGCCACCACAAAAAGTGCTAATTCCCCAGGGCTTTTTCCACTGCTGACCTGCCTCCTCCGTTGGGTGGTCGAGTTATCCACCCTCTTGAAGCCTCAGTGTCTATGTCTATAAAACAGATGGTAATAGTACCTCCCTTGTAGAAGCGTGAGGATAGAGAGGTAATGCATATAAAATGCCCAGCACCAGGCTTGTAAAAGGCAGCCATCCTTCAACGCTGGTTGAACAAAAAGTGACAACCATAATCACAACAGCATGAAATATTAAAGACGCAGCTGAACCACCCAACCCAAGGGAGATTTTTCACCCTGGGAAAGGAAACTCCCTTCAAAAACCAGTTTTTCTCCGAGACCAGCTTCACCAGGGCTGAAGCAAGTGTGAATGTTTGAAGAGTTGCTGGGCGTAACCCTCTGAGCATGCCCCACCGTCTAGCCCAGCCGTGGGCAAACTACGGCCCGCATCCGGCCCGTTTGAAATGGATAAAACTAAAAAAACAAAAGACCGTACCCTTTTATGTAATGATGTTTACTTTGAATTTATATTAGTTCACACAAACACTCCATCCATGCTTTTGTTCCGGCCCTCCGGTCCAGTTTAAGAACCCATTGTGGCCCTCGAGTCAAAAAGTTTGCCCACCCCTGGTCTAGCCCATCCCAGCTGCTACTTTTAGGGCTACACCTGGGATTTGCTACATGAGACTAGAATTCTTGTCAGCACAGAACCCTAGCGTCCCATCCAGAAAGCCATTCCGCATGGGCACTTTTGCCTCGTTTTGATGCCCAGACTAAAGATTTCTAACCACTAAAAATTTCTGCCTGCCTCCTTCTCCTTCTCTGTCCTCATCTCCTCCCTCCTATCAAGATCTGTTACAGGATTTTATCCCCCTAATTTACTCTGCAAATTGATCAGCTTGATTGCTGTTGTTCCATGGCTCCGTGAATGGAGGCCGTGAGGTTTCAGCCCACTCGCTCGGCATGCGGAGCTCTGTCTACCGGGAGAGAGCAGAATGGAAGCAGGACCCGCCTCCCCCGGGCCTAAGGTACCGTGGGAAGTGCCTAATCACACAGCCTCTCATTTGTACAGGGATTTATAGTCTCCAGGACACAGTCTTCCCCATCGGCTCATTTACATAAAGACCGTAAAAGACATAATACCTTTCATCTGTACAGCTCTTTCGCCATTTCCCAAGTACTCTCATATATTTAACCTAATTTAAAGATAATATACGATCACATGATACTCCAAAAATATGTTTATTCCTTCCATATGAATAGGGCTATTACAATCCATTACTGGAAAAGAACACGGTCGGCCAGTTCCCTGGACACTGAGTGCAGAGGCGTAAGTCCTGCGCTTGGTTGTGATCCATCCTCGTGGCTTATACTGTCAGAACGCAGCCTTCCAGATGCTTCCTGTACTTGCCTTCTTAGAGAGACTTCCATTCCTTCAGCCGTGGGCCCAGTGTTCTTTCCAGGGCCTGGGTCTCCCATTCATCCTGAGCAATGCCACTGAGCCTGCTCATAAGGACCTGTGTCCACTCATGCACAGCTGTGCTGGGCCACCCTGCTCCCCCTAACTCTCCCATGTGCTGGGGGAGCTGGCGTGGGATGCGCATATGCTGGCTATATTTCAAGAGTCTGTGACTGGTGTTTAAGCCATGGTCAAATATTTAGGGAATATTTGTAGAACTCTTCCAACACCTCAAGTATATCCTTGATTCATCCAGGCGGTCCCACCCATCCTGTAGCCATGGTCATCTTTAAAGGGCATATTTGATCATGTCCCCCGTGCCCATCTTTTACTTGGTGCCATCCTGAATTCAGTGTCTTCACCAGCACTTGCTGTCTCTTGTCTCTGTGATAAGGTGGCATCTCATTGTGGTTTTGATTTGCGTTTCCCTGATGGTTAGTGATGATGAGCACCTCTCTTGCTAACTCGGGTTCATTGCTTTAGACTGGTTTTCCTAGAATCAGACTCTAAGCCACAGTTGCATGCAGAGGATTTCCTGGAGGGACTCTTAGGAGATAGATCTGGAAGGAGGTGAGAAAGGCAGGACTGAGCAGAGGGAGGAGGTGACTCACAATGTGGTTTTAACTGACTGAGGCCTCAGTCCACCCTGCAGCAGCTCTAGAGCTGAGAAGAGCCATCAGAGTTGTCCCAAATTGAGGCAAGGGGCCAGGCCTTGGTATCCCTGCAACAGCCTGGGAAAGGGAACCTTGGATGGGGAGGATCCCTGTGTCCCAGGGCAATGGTCAGTGAGGGATACAGCTGTGAGCCTTCAGCCGCCAATATTCCCAACAAGGGGCTTCCATGTGTCTGCCCAAAGAGGGGATCAGAACAGAGCACCCCCAGCATTCGCTATACCGGTAGTTCCCAAACTTCGCTGCGCCAGGACAGGAATGTTGGAGGCCCTCTTGGAACTCTGCCTAACACTGGAACACAAGCCTGTTGCCATTCTGCCCAGCCCTGCTTTTCTTCCTCACCCTTCAGCACTGGGTGACAGTATCTTTGCCAAGACCTCATTTAGGTGGAAGCACAGTTGCTAGAAGGGAAAAGTCAGGCAAAGGCTTCACCAGCCTTCTGCTCCAGCCCTGCCCATCCAGCCCCTTTGACCAGGGTCTGGGCCATGGTCTCAATCCGGCTTTTCTAGGGCATACTGCATTCCTTGCCCTGCTGCCTCCCTGCATGGGGCCCTCCTTTTCTAATTTATTTTCAGCCCTGGAGCTGATCTCAGAGGCAGCATCTGGTTCTGCTTCTAAAACGAAGCTCTGGCTGACTCCGGCTGAAAAGCACGGGAGTCAGATGCATGCTTGTCCCCAAGGTCGCCTAGAAACAACACAGCCTCATCCTTCCCTGCCAGCAACGCCTCTTCCCAGCATCCTTTGTTGTCAACACACAACCTCTATTCACCTGGGCCCATCACAGACAGGGCCCTGGGTACAGAGTCTGCAGCTAGGTTAGAGCACCAGGCTTCGGAGCCCTCCCAAGCCCACATCCACTCAGAAATGCCACATCCATACAAGACAAGAAGAAACTGAGGGGAATGTGACTTGTGAGACCCAAGTTCCACACTTTAGCTTTTCCTGTAGCAGACATAGAGCCCACCTGCCACTCCCTGGGCTCCACATTCAATATCCAGAAACCCAGATGACCGGTGTGTCACAGAAGCTAACTTATCCCTGAAATCCTACAGGAAGTACTGCCGTGCTCATGCCTCCCAGACAAGGAGAAGGCAGCCTTTGAGCTCCACCGGGGCTGTGGCTCTGACTTTGCTCCTGTTCCCATTTTGGTTCGAGTCTCAGTAAGGTTGAGGCTCTCATGGAACCCCCATCCTCACCCTGTTGGGGGCGGGAGGGATACGCGCAAGTCATCTGTACAGTTGAAACTCTCTTCAGGGGGTAGAAGAGGCTGTTGGACCGTAACCATAGATATGCATTTTCTGGGGTGCTTTTACTTCCATCTACTCTGTCGTATGGCACTATAATTTGTGTTTGTCAAACCAGCTCAAACTTAGTTCTAAAAATATGATCATAGTAGCTATGTAGCCAATTAACTGGGAGTAGGGGAGGGGGGAAGTAAGAGATGGACAGGCTGAGATGACAGGTATACTTTCTGCTAAGAGACACCACAATAAATGTAGATTCTTCCTTCAACCCAAGCCCGCATCTATATGACCCCACTCCAAAAGGACTTGGAGAACACATTGACCAGGACACTGAGGGCATCTGATGGCTGTAAGGGGGAACCCTTGATTAACTAATGATGGGGGTAATTTATTTGGTTAGCTCACTTCCCCCTAACAAAGAGAAAGACCCTGAGAGCATGGGCACAGGGATGTGAATGAAGACTGTTGTGCCTGCTAGGACTGTGGCACTGGGTACAGAGTCCAGGGGCTCCCAGAAAAGATGGTGTGAAGGCAGAAGAACACGGGCAGCCAATAAAAATCATTCCCAAGTCTGAACTTCAGCTGAGGGTCCAGGGGAAACAAGGACGTCAGGCCAAGGATCAGGGAGAAGTTAGTTCGGCATTACCCCTCAGCTCTGCTCCCGGAGGGGAGAGCCTGGCTCTACCTCTTGACAACTGTAGTGCTTGGAGTTATGCCAGCCCCATATTAAATACTCAAAAATGTCAGTTATTGTTCCCATAATTATTATTAGTCATGAAGCAGCCTTTCCCTTGTTATTTTTAATTGGAGGGGAGGATAGTGCCATTCCTAAGTTCTACTCTAAGGAAATATTTTTCTGCCTCTTCTGTATATATTTGGAAGGGGAAAACCAACAACCAACACAAACAAACCCAGAAACTAAACATGTGACTGGGGGAATCCTGTACAGCTTCACCCTCAAAGGAGCCAGATCTGAGGTGCAGGGCCTGGTGGTGGCTTTTGTAGGTTTTGCTTCTGGTTTACATTTCCTCTGTTGTTGTTTTTCTTTTTAATTATGATCAAATGACCTTGTTACACAAAGTGTGGCTCGATATGAGCAGCAGGAGTTTGATCAGAGTTTAATGCTATCATCAGATATGACCTATGACCATGCTCTTAAGCACCTGTTTTGATAGATGATGGTACTATAGTCCTCTGTGCAGCATGGCAGTTGGCCACACCAGGTAGGCAGACCACTGCAGTGCCCACACAGACTATGGTGGCTTTTCTCTTGTCTCCTCCCCGCGCTCTGCCAGCACCTGTACTCACCTTCTGACACCACTTCCTGTCTCTGCTTAGAGTCAGGCAAGGGCATGGAGCTTCCCTGCCTAGAGAAAAACACAAGAATGGAAGGATTAAAGAGTTAGGGTGACGTGAGGTGCTGAAACAAGTAGACACACCCCCCCCAATAGAAGCCTATCTCACACTCTCGTAGCTGCCCAGTGGGGGGTGTCCTCATCAACCCCACAGTTTTTCTCCTCTTGGTGACTGAGGGTCTCCAGCTCCCCCATCTGTGGCTCCCCCACCCCTGGTCCTTGTAGTCCTCTGCACCCAGGTGGCAGATGGAGACGAGAGGAGGGAAGACACACCTCCATCCCTTCCTGGGCCAGGAAGTGACACACATCACTCAGGCTCATATTCCACCAGCGAGAACTTGCCCCAGACACAAGGGGAATGGAAAATGTAGCCCCAGTGAGGCAGCCACTCCTCAGTTGCATAGCATGGACAGGGTGGCTCCAGTTTCGGTGGATGGTCAGCCATCTCTGCCACAGGCATTTTGCAGGACCTGTCTGGTTTAAATGCTAGTGATTATCACCTAACAAGCCCCGAGGATTCCCGGATTCCTGGGGGCCAGTTTATGGTACTGTTGAGGGGCTAGGTCGGAGAACATGCGTGAGCCACAGGAGTGCAGGAGCGTGGATTCCTACACAAGCAGAATCCTGTTTCTCCCACAGGACCCCCGCCAGCAGCTGCCTCAGGCATCAGGATCCAGGCTGGGAGCCTCTGAGATACACAGATGTCTGTGTGATCACCCTTTACAGCCAAACCTTGTTAAGCAGATATTGGCTTATCCAAAGGAAGTGATTGTTGTTCCCCCGCTAACTGGATACCTTGTCATGCTCCAGTAAAAATATCAGATTGTCTGAACTAGTTAATGCAAAATCCATTCTTCCTGGTCCCTTGCCTTTCAAATTAATGATATTTGCTGACACTGGCACTGAAAGAGAGGGTGAGGGGGTAGCGGAGCAGCACATGAGTCATGGGAGTCAGTGCCTTCCGCTCCCATGGGCCTGAAACCGAGGCCAAGTGGAGGCAAGAAGGGGGTGCTGGCTGCGAAGTGTGTGTACTGTACATTAGATTTAAAGTATTATTTCCCCCCGAATGACTCTTCAAAGGAACCAAGAAGGAAGAGAAGAATGCCTAGGCAGCTTCAATTAGGGTCACAATGAAGAAGTTTAGAGAAGGGCGGGACGGAGGGCCTTCTAATGGGCTTTGTTCTATTGGCATCGCCCCCTAAAACCTTTGTCCTGGGTGAGCATGACTGGAAGTCCCGGGGCTCTGACAGGCGGCACAGGGCTGTGGCTCCACCACCCACCAGCTGAGTAACTGCACAAGTTATGTAACTCCTCTGTGCCTCGGTTTCCTTACCTCAGACAGTACCTACCTTGAAGTGTGGCTGTAAGGATTAATTGTGTTAATATTTGTGAAATGTGTGGAGTGGCACCAAGACCACAGTCAACCCTATACAGACGTGCATAAAATTTTAAAAGCTGGTGTAAAACTCCCATTTCCCCTTAATCCAGCTCATTTAAACTCTGAGCCTCAGTTTCTTGTTTGTAAAAATGAGGCTCACAGGTGGTGAGATTAGCTGAGTCTTGAACATGGACCTGCTTGCCTGGTGCCTGGCACAGAACTGGAAGTTAATAAATGCTAAGTGCTACCTCGAGCCGAATATTTAAAGTATTCCCAGATCCCAGCAAGACAGAAAATGAGAGATGTCGGTAGACGGTGCCAGGGAAGCTCCTGCGTATGGCAGTCCCAGTCACTGCGAAGAGGATGCGCCAGCTCGCTCTTTAGTTTTTACGGATTTCACAGAACGAGCAGCCATGTGTGTGCGGCGTTCCCACCCAGGTTATTAGAGAGACATATGGAGCACATCCACACAGATTGGCGGGGTGGGGAAACAAGGAGAAGTTGGGGAATACCTGCTGAAAGGTACTTAAATAAGCGAGATGGATTTGGCTCCCGCAGGCTTCGGTGGCGTGTATGCTGGAGTATGAAAATAGCACGGAGATACAAGCATCCCTGGGAATCGGGCGCTCGAAAATAAGAGCAGTGAGCCTTCCTATTTTAATAACAGGAGATCATATGAGGACACAAACTTCTCTGTATAGGTGGACAACGCAAAGACTTTCTGAAGTCAGTTCCAAAATGCCTTGAGGGAAGGTGGGTGGTCAGCATCGGCCAGCAGGGACCAGCCCCATGAAGTATAATCCAGTGTCTCTCTGTGGCACAGTGACAGGATACAGAGAATGACAAAAGGTAGCACTCAGGGACTGAAGCAAGATGTCTTAATTCTTCTCTTCTTCCTGAATGAGTTAAAAAAAAAAAGGCACAGTTTGGGTATGTGAGGATTAATGTGACTGCTTGTGTCCCCAACAGCATAAATGGCACCTATGATGCCATGATTATCGCATGGTCTCTGTATATGACTTCTGTCAGCTATCAGTGATCTTAACAATATTTTGTTCCTCAATACATTCAAGCTTCTGGAGGGCAGGATCATCTTTTATATCTTTGTGTCCTGAGAACACCTTCATTCATTCACTCAGTAAACATGCAATCAGCACTTACTCCGTATGACCAGGCAGAGGGCAGGCACTAGAGTTAAAGCTAGAGGTGCAACAGAATCCTTGCCTTTGAGGAGCTCCTCATCTAACTGGAGAGGCAGATGAGAAACAAACTTTTAGTAATGTTTTGTGGATTCTGAGACATTTCCTGATGGGATGCAGTGGGGGAGGGTATATATAAAGGAAGCTCAGATAACCTCAGTGAGGAGGTTACCTTGACTTGCATAAAAAATGATGAGTGGATGTTTGCCTGTATGATTGTTTACTTAAAATTAAAAATGTTTACATGTGTGAGAAAGAGGAAGAGAGGGAAAGAGAAAAAAGGAGGAGGGCATATCCCCAGTGGGGGGTGTGCAGGAGGCAGCTGATCGATGTTTCTCTCTCATCGATGTTTCTGGCTCTCTATCCCTCTCCCTTCCTCTCTGTGGAAACTCAATAAAATATATTTAAAAAAAATGATGAGTGGATGTTTGCCTGTATGATTGTTTACTTAAAATTAAAAATGTTTACATGTGTGAGAAAGAGGAAGAGAGGGAAAGAGGAAGAAAGGAGGAGGATGACGATGAAAAGGAGGAGGAGGAGGAGAGAGACTGGATAAGTTGGGAAGTCTCAGGCCATTTAGGAGCTTGCTTGCCTTTGCTTCATCAATCTAGAGCTTTTCTTCAACTGAGGAGGCAGGTAATGGGCCTGGGTCCTCTAGGGATGTTATGGATAAATGTTTGCTTCCCCCCAAATTCATATGTTGAAGCCCTCACCCCCAATGTAATGGTTTTGGAGGCAGGGTCTTTGGTAGTAATTAGGGTTAGATGAGGTAATGAGGTTGGAGTCCCCTGGTGAGAATGGTCCCCTTATAAGAAGAGATAGCAGAGACTGGCCAGCCCAGTGTGGGTCATGACCAGGCAATTTATAAATGGTCATTGAATAAATGAATGAGCGTGTGCAAAGATGAGGAAGGGAGGAATGAATGTATGCTATGTTTGCAGAAGTGAATGCTGAAAACAGCATGTGAGCTAAGGGGTCAAGGAGATTGCTCCTAAGGCACCATGGTTGACTGGTTTTCAGCTCCTCTGAAGTGTGAGGGGTTTGATTCACTATAGGCAAGAACCTCCTGATGCCTGAAATGTTTTAGACTCTGAAATCAGCGTGTCTCCTTCCTCCATCCATCTATCCTTAGAAAGGAGGTAGATGTTGCTCTGTCTGATACCACGGAGGCTCTGTCCAGACTCCATCGGGATTCCTAGGTTCCAGTGGCAAAGATGGGACAGATACATGCCATGCAATCCTTAACAACAGAGAGCAAATGGGTCACCAGCAGGGCTTTAAAGAGCCACAGGACTTTTTAGCATTCAGTACATAGCCCGACGCCTAAGTACAAAGGTGATAAACAGGCTGCCAGGAGTCCAGCATCAGATACCTGCTTGTTCTACAGGTCAGCCCAGGCCCAGCAGCCAGCAGATGCCCTACATAAACCATCCTCCCCGGCAGACAGGTAGTCTCTGTGGCCGGAAAGCTCCACGTGTCTTCCCCCACAAAGCAAATGCGAAATCAATGCTTTTCCACTCAGGCCGACCTTTCCTGGCCACTCTACTACAGAAGTTACAGCAGCACTGTCTCCGCCAGGGATGGGAAATCAGCTCCCACCCAGATTAGCATTCAGGCAGAGGCCCTGGTGATGAATCTTTCAATATCATGTTTATTGTTTACCCACACGAATGGAGAGAACTTGCATCTGCCAGTGCCACCTGTGCCCATAGAACTACAGCCCAGACAGCGGCATCCCCAGAGAGCCCAGCTGTGCACAGGAGCCTGGAGAGGAGGGGCCCGGGAGGAATTGGGGAGGGCAGGTGCAGACCCAGATGTGGGAAGGGGCACAAGACAGAATGGGAAGGAGGGAGGAAGAAGCAGGGAGAGCAGCTGATAATGCAAAACTGAGGTTAGCAGAGCGAGCCTTGGGGAAGAGATTATAGGGCCCCTCCACTGGGAGTGCCTTTGACTCCAGCACACACAGTTGGGTTCAGAGGAGTGGGCGTGTCCTTCAGGTTGGTGTGGCTCTTTGTGGCCCCACAGCCATATGGACTCCCTGGAGGACAGTGAGTGCGCCCACCTCCTGCCCAGGCACTGGCTCCCGTGGCCTGACTCAGTGCGACCGCCTGCACTAAGGCTTCAACCCCAAGCATATCTTCTCGAATAGGAAAGGAGCGGGGGGAGCCATGGGACTGACTGGGAGCTGGGAATGGAAAGGCTCATTCACAAGCTTACTTCAGAGTCTTCGTGGTTTTAGAAGGGTCCAGAGGGGGCCTGGCAGAGGCTGGCCTGGCTGGAAGGTTGACATCACTTCTCCCATTAAGGCTGTAAAAGGCGGTGATGGCCTTTGCCTGGTGGGTGAGGGCACAGCCAGCTGCTCCCGGGGGTCATCTGTCAGAGAGAGCCAGGCCTCTTCTGATGGCCTGAGTCACCAGGCTCACCTCTTCTGGGCACCTGCCAGCTCTGTGAGCATGTCGGCAGCCCAGGGAAGTCTCTTCCCTGAAGGATGCATCTTCTGAAATGGCCTTGGTTTTGTGTTTGCTTTGCCCCCTTTCTCTTCCCTTTCCCTTGCTCTCTTTCCTGGCTTATACCTTAGATTAGGGTTGATCTCTGTCAGGATGTGGCTTTCATGCACACTTGTTTCTCCCAGCTCCTTCTCTGGTCAGTTCTCTAGGCTGCATGGGAGGAACCCCAAGGTCCCTTCCTGGGAGATATTGCTAATTGTTTTGGGGGGAGGAGGGCTTAGCTATGGCACGTGAGAAAGAGGCACCTGATTTCTCATGGATATGGCAGAGAATCGTGTGTCAAAGGCACTGTGCCAAGTCCATTCTCTTTCCCTTCCCTTTTCCTCCTCCCACCCTCGAGCTGCTGGGTGGCCATCCACTGTCAGGTCTATTCCTGCCTTGACAGCCATCCACTACCCAGAATCAATAAGAGGTTTAATAATATTCATTGTACTTCTGGGAGCCCATATGTAGGAACAGATTTTGTTTTTAACTTTTTATAACAGAAATTTTTTTAATTCATAAAAATAGAGAGAGTTGTCAATGAACCCTATGTACCAACCACTTGGCTATAAAAGTCAGCCCTGCATTCTCTTGTTCCATCCATCACCCACATTCCTCACACCCCCTACACCCACATGGAGCAGTCTGATTGGAGTGCTAACCCTGCCCACTATCTCAAGTCCCAGAAGCCAGCTCAGGCTTTGGCACACGCCTGCCTTGGAGGATGGAAATGCATTGACCCCTCATTGTTTGAGCCTGTGCATTTCATCATCTGTCCCAAACTGTCCATCTCAGAAACCCATTGTTAGAAACAATCAGTGCCCCAGCTCATGGACCACTTCACCGAGGGCCTTAGGCTATTTCTCGTCTTTGTCCCCAAAAGAAATCATTCTGTGAACAGTTGGCCTATCATGAATCACACCTGCATGCCAGATGTACACAGCTGTATGCACATCTGCCTATCCATTTGCAGAGCTGTTTCAACAAGGGAGACATGTAGTTCGATGGTCAGATGACTCCTGTAACTGATGGCAGTCCGTGCAGTATTCCAAAGTGGCAGACCAAACAAACTTGGGCTTTCTCCCAAGAGATAAACCGAGAAATAAATGCTCCTCCCCACTCCCAAATTTGATGAAATCTGTTCATTGACCAGCGAAACAAATTTGTTCTGGAAATGGTCACTAGGAGGCCTGAGTTTGGGCCCCTCCTCTGATTGCTATCAATGGCCCACAATGAGTGACCTTCCTTTGTGCAACTTTGAAATAATTAAAGGAACTATCAAAATGTTTATAGCTTAAAAATATGGGCCAGAGTTACACTGGTGCTTGTGCTATGGTAGAAAGTGCACTATTTAAACTCAGGAGGTTGAGAGGCATGCGCTAACTTCTGAGATAATGCGGCAATTACTTCACTGCTCTGGATTCTGTTTCCTCACCTGTGAAAGGATTAAATAACCATAGTTTCATCTCCCTCACTAGAAAGTTGGTAAAGAAGTCAGGAGATGAAATGCTCTAAGGATTCTGTGAAAAGAATAGGAAATAATATTTGAATTCATTATGTTTGTGAGAAGTGCACATATTGTGGATTGAAAATGTATAGTTCTTTTGGTTGACAATAGAAAAAAATTATATATACCATTTTAACTTTTTGAAAACCACAAGTGACAATAGATAGAAAGTTCTTAGAAAAATATTAGTCTGAATGGCGAATTTTATTAAAAATTAAACATGGTAAGCACAAAGGGCACTCAGCCACAATCAGCAGTTTCTTATGAATGTTCACAAAAATCAAATAATTAATAAGTGTCCCTTGAGTTTCTGTGCATTCGGGTGTTCCAGGGTGATGAGCCTACAGGGAGTGAGGTCACAGGGTCTCCAGATAGGACACCATGGTCCTATTAATCCTGAAATCCCCTTGTCTCCAGATTCCTGTTCCTTTACCCCAATTTTGTCATCGTTTTTGGCCTTTCCTCAAGTGCAGTCAGCTTTCCTTCCCACATCCCCATGATCCTTGCCCTATTAACCCTTTGGGGGACTGGCAAACATGTTCCCTTTTCATTCCCCATCCCTCATGTAACCTGCCAGCTTTCTGTGGTGGCAAGGGATTCTGGGAGTTTCATCTTCTTGCATTTTCTTGAGTGACATGTGCACTGGCCCATGCTAGAACTTTTGTGGTGGCTGGGGATCAATAATTAGGGCCCTGACCCAAGTGACTTTCTCAGAGAGAGATGCCTGGCAAACATTTGAAGCTGCCCAACTTGCCACCAAGGACTCCCTGCCCAACTCCCCCTAAATCAATTTCCCAGTCCAGCAGAGAAACTGGGCAGGGTTGTATTGAATCTATTCCCCTCCATTGCCCCTCACTGCATTCCCAAATCACATCTGGCTTCTAGCGCTTTCTTCCAACCAGCATTTAATCCTCAGTGGCGATCCTCTTAAGAAATTTAATTTCATTTTCCTCCCTTCTTTCCCCACCCATAAAAAAATTCTGACATCATCTGAAAACTTCTTTGTTCTATAAAGTACTTATTCTCAATGCCTAATGCATCGCCCAGCACCAGTTACAGCGATGCAGTGCGTGTTACCGGGGTTTATAGATCTCTCATTTGCTGGCTGCTTCTTGCAACAGCCGGGAAGTTCAGCCTTAGAGAAGTTTTGGTGAGTTTGGCTCCTATAATCAATCATCTTACTTTTCATCTGTAGCATTCTTCCAAGCCAGTTCATTCATTCATATGTTCAACTAAAAAGTAAAAAGTACCAGGCTAGATACTCACCTTCTTCGTGTGTCCTCCTGGTGTAGATTTATTTTGTTATGCCTTCAGATACAGAGTTCTACTGTTCTTTGCTGAGTAAACTTTAATCAGCATTTTCCTCATTAGCCTATGGTAGCATATCAGCTTATGGTTCATGCAATTCATTCTATCTTTTTAAATTTAATAAGACATGAGTTGGATGGTCATTAAGGGTCTCCTGTTATGCGTGAAGAACCGAAAACAAACATGGATGAAATTAACTCTGGTTCATTATGTTCAGCAAGAAAAGTTTTATTCCTTCCAGTCATCATAGCAAGGGCCACAGAGGCAGCCATGGAAGAGCTGTTGCCACTTCCTCTGGTTTCCTGAATCCATGTGACATAAGTAACACAACATTTAAATAGTAGGTCCAGTCATTTTGATCACCTTGTAGCTGATTGAATCATCCTAGTGCAGCCTAGTGGACTTCAATCACTCATTTCATCTAAAAATGAGAGAAAAGGAAAATTGTCTCTGCCCTTGAATTGCTAGTGACATACCCAGAAAATGACACACTGACCACTTAACGTCGGCATGTAATGTGACACCTGGGGCAGAGGGTAGCTGGGAAGTCACAGTGTGTCAGGGAGGCCTCACAGAGGAGGTGCCGGCCCCTAAACCCTATGCAGGTAGTTCTGTTACAGAGGAATGCCAACCACAACAGATAGCACCCCCACCCACAACAGGACACAATGGGACAGTGCTTTGTGGGCCAGAGAGCATGCTTGTTCCTAGAGAGAAGTGCTGGGTCCATCTCGATTCCCAGATTCCTATCTGGGTCACCAGAGTAAAGGGTGGAACTGTGGCAATATCTGGAATACTGCCTTCTGGTAGTGCTCAAATAAAATAAAAACACCAAAAGTAGAGGTCAACCTCAGCCACCATCCTCTTCCCCAGAGCAGCCCTCAGGGGCACTGTCTGATAGGGCAGGTTTTGGCTCTGATAATTCTATGGGGGCTGTGCCTCAGGTGGATGCCCCAACAGCATCGGCCATCCTAGACTTGCAGAGGGGTCCTGCCTTCTCTCCAAGCAGCAGAGAGAACAACTCTTTGTACCTGACCAGCCTCCCCCATGAAGGGCTTAGTGCAGGGAGGGGGCACATTGAAGTTGATCTCAGAAACTTATCCCCAGAATCAACCTTTAGGATAACAGAATTTCCATGCCCCCGGCTCTCCCTTCACTGATTAGCTCCAGCATAGATGTTGAAAAATGTTAACAGTGGCCTCTACTGTCCAGACAGAGTATTACCATGTACTTAAATCTTGTCTAGATATTTTCATATTCATGCGTTTGTTTATTCACTCATCCAGTCATTTTTCATTAAACATTTATTGGGCATTTTCTGTATGTCAAGCTAGGAAGATAATGTGATTCAAAGGGAACACAGATGAAAGCCTCACTGCCCTTTCTCTAACCTCAAATTTTCTCTCTCTCTCTCTGGACATAAAACCTGAGATTTACAAATTTCTTTATCCTTAAGGCATAGTAGTCCACTGTGACAATGTAGAGAGTTTTCGGTTCAAGACAACATATTACTTCTTGGTAGTCATTAACACTTTAGCAGAAATGAGTTTATTCTATCAGAAAGCAGCCTTAGGGTGAATAGAGAGCCACGTAAGTGTGGATTAATAAAAGGATTAGAAGTGGTCCACCACATGCCCCTAGAAAGGGTAGTGCAATGAGACTGTAAGGGCTAGATAAGAGAATTGAGGACATAAGGCACCTGGAAAAAAAACAGAAAGATTAGAGAAAAGGCACTGGAACTCGTGGCTTTGGAGGATGTGCTCTGTGTTCAGATTTGGCCTCTTATATACTAGCCTTTGATTCTATACCTCCGTCCATATTCCTCATATAGCACTGTGGGAATTAAGTTATATAATGTTGTGTAAAGTACGCAGCACAGTGCCAAGCATGGTGTAAGCACTGAGTCAGTACGAGTCGTGAGACCAGGGGGGAGGAGAAGGAGGCTGTGGAGCTGCGGGGATCACCTCCTGCTCATAGTGAGTCCAGCATCTCCCCTGCTCATCACCTCCTCTGGGCCAGCGGCCAGTGCCCCAGTGCCACTTTCTCACTTTCTCGGTGTCAGTCAGATCTTGAATGAGCACAGCCTTGGGGCACACCCAAGCTCCTGGGGAGCCCAGGAGGGGTCCTAGGGTCACTGTCAACCTGGGGCTGCTCTAAGGAGGCTGAGGGAAGGCCTTCAGGGAGACTCCACCAGAATTTCACACCTGTGTGCAGATAGGCCCTGTGGCTATCCTGGCCTCCCCTCCCTCTGCTCCTGCTCCTGCTTGGCTAGTGTCACCATCTGTCCTTGATCCTTTTGAGGAGCATGAAAACAGGAGCTACTTCCTGAGGGTCTAAAATGCCTTCGTATTTATCTAGAATCTCACTTGAATCCTATTCCTGGAGATTTGAAGTAGATTTGTCAATGGTTATATGTCTTCCAAAATTAGCATGCCTCATTAGCTTGGCTCGGAGGCCACTGGAAAATGCAGCTCCCTGTAGCAGCTTGGAGGGTTTTCAAAGGAGCCAAGCAGCCACAGAGCATCTCAGAGGGAAGCTCTGAGCTCCTTAGACCCACACCTCTCAGTCCAGGCCCAGAGCTCAGGGAGTCAGTCAGCAGTGCATACCCACGCTGTACTGCTATTTTAGCTTGGCATTGAGAAGGGTATGTGGGGCTGCCAAGTTGAGCCAGGAGACTCATGTGTGAGTGGAGCTGACAGGCCTGTGGAGAGCTGAGTTTGAGGCACCAGGTCACCAGGATTACAATTCTTAGGAAGAAGAAGATAAAGACTAGTGTAGGCACTTTGAGGATCCCCGTGTGAGGAGTCTAATGGACTAACATAGAAGAGGTTGAAGCAAGATGGCTCCACCTCAGATACTGACTTGGGAGGCACCTTTTCAGGGGGTGTCCCTGGGAGAGGCGTCTAAATGTAGTGCAACCCAGTGCTAGAAAAAATAGTCACCCCAAATTCCTCAAGGAAACTGAAGAGCTATACCATCAGCAGAGAGAACGTTCTTTCTCCAGCTAGAGGGGCAGTTGGCAGCCACTTGGGAAATCAGGGTGTCAGCATGGGGTGAAATCTTGCCAGTGGTTGAGAACAACCTGTCTAGAGCAGTGGTTCTCAACCTTCTGACCCTTTAAATACAGTTCCTCATGTTGTGACCCAACCATAAAATTATTTTCGTTGCTACTTCATAACTGTAATGTTGCTACTGTTATGAATCGTAATGTAAATATCTGATATGCAGGATGGTCTTAGGCGACCCCTGTGAAAGGGTCATTTGACCACCAAAGGGGTCGCGACCCACATGTTGAGAACCGCTGCTCTAGAGTTTGAGTCTCAGCTCTACTTTGTACACAATCTTATTTTTTTTGTATGTAATCTTGAGCAAGTGTTTTAACTCTTCTAAACCTTAATATTCTCACCTGTCAAATGGAGATAATAGTATCAAGCTAATGAAATAATGTACATAAAGGACTTGGCACAAAATAAATGCTCCAAGGACACAGGCTAATACAACCCATGTGTCCCAAGATTGACTAGCCGGCAATCAGAATATGAAGTCCTGCTTCCTTTTAATGTCTGCATTTGTACAGGGTGCACCCCAGTGGCCCAATGGCTAATGTTCATACATGGAATTTAACAAGAGCGTGCTGACAGCTTGATCCCAAGTTCTGGAGAAACAAGAGCAGTGCCTACCACAGGGAAGCAGCCACATAGCCTTGTACCATCGAGGGAACTTGCTGGTTCTGCTCTGTGCCCCTTCTTCCTCGTCCCTTCCACTCAGACTAGCATCCCTCCGTGTGGACAATGTACGCACACATATTAAAAGTTGGTGCAAGTCTTCTCACCCGCATCTGTGCAGGGCTGTGTATAAATTAAATGGGGACTTTCCAATTATCCACTCAGAAGAGAATTGCCAGCGAAGTAAAAAATTGAAGAGAGCAATTGCACATAACCCTGAATGGTTTATTTTTAACGTGAGACTGGAATAGGTGCCCTCCGTTGGCAGCACACTTAATTTCTCTATTATGCCTGCGATCACTAATACGCGAGTGAATTTGCATTCTTTGAGCATCCAGCAAGTGACAGCTTAGGCAGCCAGCCCCCCAGAAGCATACTGGGTGGCCGAGGAAGCCGCTGGAGATGAAACAGGAGCTCTGCAAAGATGGCATTTGAATGCCGCATCTTCCCATTGAAAAGGATCAAGGCTGGGGGACATTGTGGGAGGAAGGAGAGGAGCACCGGGCAGGTGGAGGGAACAGATAACTTCTAAGGGGTCCTTCCAACCCTGTGTTTGCATAAGAACTGACAGGCATCAACCTAATTTTCCTCCAAACACTTCCTTCTCTTTCCTCAGATCCTCTATGTGATGACTGGCCTTTCCCGATGCCCAAGCCAGCAACATCTTTCCGGGTCTGGTATTTGTATGGTTTCCGGAGTGCAGGCTTGTCTTATTTGCATTCACTGGTGCTCTCCACGGGCAGGGAGCCGCGTCCCCGTTAACCAGCCGAGCGCTGTGTATGTCCAGCGTTGTATAAACAATACCGACAAGAAATTGGCTAACGCCTGAGATAAGCAGTTGACACAGAGAGCCACATGTAGATGCCATTGCAATGAGAGGTAAAAGCACAGCCCTCCAGGCGGGTTACAGGAAGCAGGCTCTTCAAAGAAATAACAGTTACAACCCAGAAAACCTCATCCGCAAAAATATTCTAAGCAGGTTCCTCGGAGAATGTGTGGAACATGCGAAAACAGCATATCTCCTTTCACACCGGAGCTAGAAGAGAAAATGTTATTAGTGGGAATGACATATGTGAGCTTTGCTGTGAATAAATACACAGTGTCTATGTATATAGAGTATATGCATAATAATAACACCTCAAGTCTATATGGTGCTTTTCTTCCCAGGAACTAAAACTGATCCATGGTTATTACTATCTCATCTCTCCTTGCAGACTTTTTTCACTTATATTTTGCTAGTGCATTACCAAAATAGAGAGGCATTTAAGAGCCATTCTTTTGGTGTTTCCTCCGGTGCAGTCCTGCCTTTCCATTATGCTCTCCTTAAAATGTAGTTAGGGGAATGAGCCCTGTTATAGGGCCCTGCTGGGGAGTCATAGGCCTGGGTCCCAGATGCCTGCTGGGTGCTGTCATGGGTCCCTTCAGTCCTGATTGGTCCCCCAACCCCCATCCTGAGCTTCCATGAGGAAGGTCACCATTTAAGGTTTGAGTCATATGTCAGATAATATGTCTCTGTTACTTTCAGAGGAGGGGGCATGCACAAAGCCCCATTACCTGCTAATGCTTTTTCAAAAGTCAGTTAGCAGGTGAATTAATCTACTTTCCAGCACATTGGGAAGGGACTCTTGAGTAGAGACTAGTGGTTTTGGATGGGGAGTGTGCTTTGGGAGGCTGGGAGGGAGTGTGGGATGTGGATTGTTTCAGAGGCCTCCAAGGAGGGCATGATTCGGAGGCAGGCCCCGGGAGGTCACTAACAAACAGCATGAGGACACTGGGGGCAGTGTTCAGAGGAGTCATAGTGGGGAAGTGGCATGAAGAGGACTGAAGCCACAGGCAGAGCATTTAACCCCTGAAGCAAAACCACATCTGTTCAGTGATCTGAGTTAGAGAAGCACCTTTGCCATTTACTGGCTACTTAGTCCTCTGGGCAGTCTTAGAAATCAGACCATTTTTCGGATGTGTAAAATGGACTTTAGGAGATGAGCATAAATTCACCAGATTAAAAAAGAGAAGGAAAAGATTATCCCTGGGCACAGAGTACACCCACAGGGACGAGCATGTGCAAAGACATTGTGGTTTTCCCGAGATCTTCCGGTGCCTCAATCATGGCACACACTTGCTTGCTTCTAGACTCTGGGAGATAGTTATATGGTCACCCAGGGCTCTCACCTGTTGTCCTTGAACCAAAGACAGAATGGAGTGAGAACAAGACAGCAGGCTCCAAACATAGGTGCATTGATGAATGTATGGCCCTTGGGCCAACAAGCAACATGACATTGCTCTGATTCTCCCACTTGGGCTGTATATGGTCTTCTTATCTGGGTCTCACTTCCTAGCACCAGTCTTTACTCCGTTGACCTTAATGTCCCTCTCTGGGTGCAGAGCTAGCTTGCTCCTTAAAATATACTTTTATTACAGGGCTGTTGAAGTTTGGAGGGGCAACCAGTTGTAGTCCTTAGATAGTTTCAAATTCCTAATTATACCTTGGACTCTTCTTCTTGTATGTATTTGATTGGACTCTTCTGCATGTACGTATTCATTGCTAGTAAACAAGAGAGCGGGATGGGAACAAGCTTTCCTTCCGCATCCAGGGTAAGAGCTGGATGATTTGGGAGCTCTGAGTTCTACTGGGACGTACTCAGGGAGACTCTCCAAGGGAGGACATCTGGACTTTAGGAGATGAGCATAAATTCACCAGATTAAAAAAGAGAAGGAAAAGATTATCCCTGGGCACAGAGTACACCCACAGGGACAAGCATGTGCAAAGGCACAGAGGCATCTACCCAGAGCCACATATTCATAGAACATTTTGTATTTGTGTAGCATAAACTGTGAGGAACAGGAAATAGAGCCAGAGAAGTATCTAAGGATCAGATTATAAAATACTCTTTTTTTGTGCCAAACAGCTTGATTTTATTCCTTTCAACCCCACAAAGCTAGCGTATCCACAACACTTAGCGTGTCGTTTCATGCAACTCCTTAACCAACTCACTGACACCGGCACACCTCCTTCCCACACCCTTAGGAAATGGAGATAATATGCAGAAATGTGCCATGAGTTTAAATTTTTTCCTTTGGCAGAATGGGGGAAGAGAAGTCAGGGGAGAAGGTGCAAGGACGATGCCCTGGAACATAGAAGATGTTGGGGGTAGTCTAGATGAGAGTCAGTGAGAACCAAGAGGAAAGTAGCGCCAGGAAACAGAGGAGGGAGGAGCTGGGGACATGGAGGCATAGATAGGATTGGGTGACTGGGATGGTAAGAGCTCGCTGCCCCTGGGGCATCCTGCTCTGTTATTGCAGGAGACTTCTTCACCTTGAGCTGAGCCATCACTCACTCAACAAGCACAGCATACTCTCCATGTGCCTGGCATTGCTCTAAACACGTAAGAAATAGTAACTGGTTTAGTCATCATAGCAGCCCATGCAGTAGGACCTAGTGTGACTCCCCACTTCACAGATGGAGAACTGAAGCTTGGAGAGGTCATGCAGCCAGTGCGTGGTGATGCAGGCTCTGGGCTCTAACTGCTGTGCTACACCGCTCCAGTGTGTTCCCAGCATTCAGCCAACATGGACTGAGCGCCTGTCTACCTACCTGTCCATGAGAACTCTTCACCTGCTGTTATAACCACAGTCCCCTCATGCCATGTGCTCTTTCTAACCAGTGGCAGCATTTCAGGCATTCAAAGACAGAGATGGCCACTGCTGCCAACACCCAGATGTTCCCCTGGACCTCAGTCCAGGAAATACATGGCTATGGGATGCCCTCTAGGGCCATTGGATCACTTTGTTCCAAAGCCCACTGCTCCAATCTCAAGCTTTGGGTCTCATATGAGTTTACTAGGGACATCATAACAAACTACCACAGGCGGGGGGCTTAAACAAGAGAATCCTAATTTCCTACGCCCTGGAGGCTGGATGCCCAAGGTCCAGGTGCCAGCAGGACAGGTTTCCTGAGTTGTCTCTCCCTGGCCAGCAGGTGGCCACCCTCTGGCTGCTGCCTCTTCTCCTGGTCTTTTCTCTGTGCTCTCAATGCTTGCACCAGGCATCTCTCTGTGGGTCCTGATCTCCTTGTAAGGACACCAGACAAATTGGATTAGGGCTCAACATAACAGGCTCATTTCAATGTAATCGCCTTGTTGAAGAGCTTATCTGAATGTGGTCACATTCTGAGGTGCTGGGGGTTAGGACTTCAATATACGACTTCTGGGGGACCCAGTTCAGCGCCTAACTGGACTCTTCTCCTCTCTCCCCACTTACCTGGCTCATAGCTCAGCTTTCTCCCCAAGACACATCATATTATGGCAATAGAGGGAATTAAATTGAAATATGCACCAGTAAGATGGATCTTTTCAGAACTGTAGAATTTGTACTCATGTGATTCCTAAAATGATACCCCGCTGCCTCCCTCCCACAGAGTGGCTTGTGCTCTGACAGCTCGAGGGGAGGTACTGTGATAAAAGCGCACAGGCTGGCCACGAATCTCCCCATTTTAATGCCCTTCATTAAAACCAGCGTTTTTATTACAAAGACCTGCCAACGTGAATATTAGACAGAAATGTGTGTTAAGCTGCCATTGATCTTTCCGGGTGGATTGTACATTAAAGAGGGCACTTTCTCACTCTGTTGGCCGCTCACACATAAAAGGAAAGCAGGAATCAAAGGTAAAGAGCCTCAGCCTCTTCCCTCCCACCTCAGCCTTGTCCCTCCCCCATTACCATGGCGACCAGGCCAGGGGTAGGAGCCACCCAAATCTCATTTCCAAAGCTTCTTAGACATCTGGGCCTAGGCCGTCTTCTCTAGTCCACCCAGCTGGCTCTCCCCCAGGCCTGGGGGGTCAAGGCCAGTTGGGAGGTCAAGGCTGGTTTACCAGGTTGCTCTTTCCAATCTGGAGCTTCCATTCCCTGGGAGAGGGTCTGCGTTGTCCCACTTCTGAGGAACGACAGTTCAGCTAGAAGCATGTGCAGGATAATGTTCTCCCACGGCATTTCTTCATCAGGGGGCAGTGCTAGTCTAAGACAAGGGCCAGGGCCATCTCTGAGGGTCTGCTGGGGATTAACTGGTGCATGTACATGCATACACATTTGTGTTACTGTATGACAAGGACAGAACCCAGACATTTAATGGAAAGAGGAGGAAATGTCATTTGGCAGGGAAAGAAGTTCAATGAAGAAATTCCAAAAAAAAAAAGAAAGAAAGAAAGAAAGGAAGGAAAGGAAAGGAAAGGAAAGGAAGAAAGAAAGGAAGAAAGGAAGAAAGAAAGGAAGGAGAGAGAGAGAGAGAAAGAGAGAAAGAGAAAGAGAAAGAGAAAGAGAAAGAGAAAGAAAGAAAGAAAGAAAGAAAGAAAGAAAGAAAGAAAGAAAGAAAGAAAGA
>NW_005359478.1:6524673-6551126 GCF_000412655.1 Myotis brandtii | reverse complement strand
GGAAGGAAGGAAGGAAGAAAGAAAGAAAGAAAGAAAGAAAGAAAGAAAGAAAGAAAGAAAGAAAGAAAGAAAGAAAGAAAGAAAGAAAGAAGGAAGAAAGAAAAAGAAAGAAAGAAAGAAAAAGAAATCGTGTATCTGGGGTTCACTAGAGCCCGAGAGGGAGTCAGGGCTTGTCACCGGGATTCCTGTCTGCTAAGATAGAACAAGTCAAGAGGAGAGAGTGGGGCTTAAACTCGAAGGGCTGGTGTTGCCAGAATCATTTCTTCGAGGGCCACCACTTACTTTAAAAGAATCATCTCTGCCATCACTACCGTATTCTCCACTGCTGCTCAGACTCTTCTGTCCTTATACCCCATCCTAGTGTGCGACTCAGTGTAACCTGCAGAGCTAGCCACCCTCCTCAGTGGGGGCTGTGACATGGCCCCCAGAAGTGGCTCCTCTGTGCTGGTTTGGAGCAGAGGAGAGGCCTGACCCTTTGTCTGCTCGGCCAGTGGTGGTAAATGTTAGAAATCAGAGATTCAAATACCCAGAAGGGACCCAGAATACCAGATTCCTATTCCCTTAAGATTTCATCCCTTCCCCACTGAATGCTACCACCCCCATCATTGCAAGTCAACATACAACACAAATTATGAATATTGCCACAGGTACAGACAGACATGACCACGGGTTCTGTCAAAGGAACCCAAATAAAGACGTTCCCAAGCTGAGATGCAGCAAGTGTGGAGGCGTGAAGGGAAGGATATAAGTGAGTTTATTACTCAGAGCGATGTACTAACTTCAATCTTGTCATGACTCATGAGGCCGTTCCTCTGTTTTACTTACTAATCACAGTGTGTGTGTTGCTTTTCTCTCCTGGCTGTCCAGTTCCGCTGTGTCAGACAGGAACAGTGAGCGTCCTGTTCTCGACAGTGCTGGCGGCTCCTTCCTTCCAGCCCAGGGGTCCACCCACCCCACCACCAGCACAGTGAAACGGCTGACGTTACCTCTGTTTCTTCATTTTGCCAGACTTTCTGCAGCACTGGGCAGCACTGAGCTCTTACTCACTTATAAGGCAAACGTTCATTGTGTTCCCACCTTGTGCCCAGCCCTGTGCTGCGTTGTCAGCCAACTGTGATACAGACTGGGCCACTGAGTCTCAGAGTCCAGAGGCTGCTGGAGAAGCAAGTGATCAGACAGCTACAAAGCACCGAGCTGCCCGTGCGTTAGAGGGACTCTGCGGGGCCAAGGGAGTGCAGCCGAGACTCGCTGCTGCTCTCTGACTTGGCCGTTGCTTTGAGCTGCTTCTCTGAGCCCTCCGTCACTGGGTCTGCTCTTTCTACAAACGGTCCTCTGCAGCCCTTTGCATGCTGACGTTCCCCGCCTCACCTTCTGCCTGCCCTTTCCTCGTGCTGTATGTTTTCTCTGAACACTCTAATCCATTTGCAAGGATTCGCTATCCCCTTTCTCCTGGGAACTCTTAGATCCGAACCTCTTTCCTGAGCTCCAGACCCACACACCCACTGCTCATTCGTTTCCTCTGTAGGTGCCTGCAATGCAACCCCAAACCTGGACTTATTCTCTGGACCCCACCTCTTCCCAATTCACTCCTTTCACTGTTGCTCATACCACACACCATCCCAGTGAGAAACCTCCTGCCCCTGGCCCAGTGTTGTTACTCACATGGTCCCTCCAGAGGGGTCATCATATGCAGCCTTCCCACAGTGCTCACTGCCCTGCAGCAGCTGGTGCCACCATCCCCACATGGACCACTGCAGTCATCTCTGGGCTCGGCTCCACGATCAGCCCCGCATCTCCTCACTCCAGGCTGTGCACCACATTGGTGCCAGAGGAATCTGCCCAATGCTCGGGTCTCCCACCTTTAAGATTGAGATGCACTCCCTCAGAGCCATGCGGAGCTCCACAGCCCGCTTGCTGAGTACCCTCACAGTCTCACTGCACACGCCTTTACTCTGTCTTCTCCTGCTCCCCCAGTCACCAGTCACTCCAGGCTGTGCACCACATTGGTGCCAGAGGAATATGCCCAATGCCTGGGTCTCCCACCTTTAAGACTGAGATGCACTCTCTCTAGAGCCATGCGGAGCTCCACAGCCCGCTTGCTGAGCGCCCTCATAGTCTCATTCCACACACCTTTACTCTGTCTTCTGCTCCCCCAGTCACCAAAGCAGCCCCCAGTCCAGCCACAAGGGGCCACACGACCCTCCCTATACCCAACGATCCCGCTGCTCTTGTCTTTATGTGTCTCTCCCACCTCAAACTGCCTCCAGTCTCTGCCCTCCTCTCCACCCCCACGCCAATACTCTTTCTGACTGTCACAGACTGTCACCAGGACTCTAGGCCCCCCAGGCCACCTCTGCAATGCCAGACCCACTGTCACCTTCTTGACAAGGACCCTTCATTGGTTCCCTTTTACTACTGAGCTCAGCATGAGCCCTCCATGGTCTGAGGAGTGCTTGGCCTCACCTGCTCCTGCTCCTGTTCCTGCCCCGACTTCTCCTGTCTTTATGCTCCGGCCACAGGGAACCCTAACACCCGCAGACTCCCAGCTCCATGCCTTGGCTCCTGCCCACCCCTCTGCCAAGAATGTCCCTTTCTTGGTGGCTCTGCTCATACTTGAGATTAAACCTAAATGTTACCTCCTCCTGGCAACTTTCTCAGATTTCTCCCCATTCTTCAGGTTGGATTAATTCCCCCTCCTCTGTGTTTCCATAGTCTCCTCCTGTCATAGTCGCTGCACTCAGCACAATAGCCTATGCTCCTTGGGGTCGGGAACCACGTTGTACATGACAGGAACTCAACAAGTGGGGACCTCCTCCTGGCAACTTTCTCAGATTTCTCCCCATTCCTCAGATTAGATTAATTCCCCCTCCTCTGTGTTTCCATAGCCTACGCTCCTTGGGGTTGGGAACTACATTGTACATGACAGGAACTCAACAAGTGGGCCATAAATGAACATATTTTGTTAAAAGGAATTTCTAAAGGTGAAGGGACTGAACTAATGTTATCACAGATGCTTTATATGCCCTCACTTAATGTCTCACATGAACTCTATGGGGCAAGTATTGTTGCCCCATCCATATATGATTAAGGAAATCAAGGCTCAGAGAGGGTAACTTGCCCAGAGGTGACCAGGAGGGATTCAAACCCATATCTACACCTTTGTATCTGTGCCCTTCTCTTTTCACTGTGCCGCCTTCTTTATTAGGCTGGCAGGGCAAGCTCTCCCACCCTGGGAAGATCTCCAGGAAGAAGGTGGCCCAGTGTCCCCAAGATCAAGCCTCCCTGTCCCACCATGGTCACTCCCTACTCTGCCACCCTCCTCCTCCAGCTCTGCACATCTGCAAGCATAAGCTGAGCAGAGCTTTCTCTGCTGCCATATCATATTGCAAACTTCTATCTAATTTGCCATTGCCTCACTCCCTGAGGGCACATTTACGTTAGTACTTTAAAGGCAAGCGTCTCTCCATGAAGCAGGCACGAATCCATTTTTCACTGGCATTCACATTATGGGCAATGCAGTGCTTTATATATTAATGAGTAATTTTCTTTGCCCAATGCAGTTCAAAATTCAATAAATGTCATTTAAGCCCCATTTTCCCACTTGTAGGTCAGAGAGCAGGCTCGTGGGGTGGGGAGAAAATTCCCACATATTTCCTGTCCTCCTCCCTGCCCTTGCCCCAACTGCCCCTGCAGATGTCAGTGTGCCCCGTATGACTGTCACTAACATTCAGGGTGGGTGCTGCAGTCAGGCCCCAGTGCCCAGGGCCCTGGAGACTCGCCTATGTCTGTCAGAGGGGAAGCCCCTGGAGTCTCCCCAGTGGACTGAAACCGACTGTTAGAAAGGCCATTGCTCTGAGTTAAGCTCAGCCTAATTCCTGTCTTTTCTTAGAATTGAAATGCTCCATTAAGTCCACTTACGCCTAACTTCACCAAGTTCATTGTATCACTTTCGGGAACCAGCTCAACTTGTGGCTTGAACTTGAGTTTGAAGGGTTAAGGAAAATGATGGTGCAGAAGGCAAACTGCTCTGTCTTTGTCATTATTCCAAGATTGCCCCTTGCTGGCAAGGAGCGGGCAGGTGGGGGGTGGGCAGGCAGAACAAGAGGCTGCCTCTGGCCCCTCAGAGGAAGAGAGTAGCATCACCCTTGGGTAGACCATAGTCACCCAGCTCTGAGCACAGGACGCATGAGACACTCAGGAATATGGGTCCAGTTCTGCTCTCTGCATAATAGAATAATAAAGTAAAATCTCAATTAAAACCAAGTCATAAATCACATTTAATGTTGCCCTGATGGGTCGAACCTAATACGCCAGGACTATTAATCATCTGGCAGGTCGTAGAATCCCAGCTCCCCTCTTCTGAGGACTCAGGGGTGAAGGGCTATATCTCCCACCTCTGCCACCATTTAATCAGACCACAGAGGGCAGGGGCCAGGGAGGTGTGGGACTGTCATTTCCCGAATGTGGGGCTGGGCAGTGTGCATACAGCAGAGGAGTGCAGTAGGGAAGGGGAGCCCAGGGTCCTAAACAGGCTGTGTGTCTGCTGGGTGTGGGCTGGGTGCAGCAGTGACGTGTAGATGCAGTTGCCAGAGCCAGACATACAATCTGTCAGATGGAGGAGCTCCCCAAAGACCAGACAGTGCCTGGTGGGTATCAGGTACAGGGGGAAAGACAGGGTTTCCTGACATAAACCCATTAGTGAGGGGGCCTGCACACAGGGAGCTGGTAGACAACCTGGCCAAGATGGGAGGGCCTGGTAACTGGGCAGAGATTCCGGTGAGGGGGCCTGCACACAGGGAGCTGGTAGACAACCTGCCGGCCCAGGGAAACATGGCCGGGATGGGAGGGCCTGGTAACTGGGCAGAGATTCCAGTGGGACGTGGGGTCCTGGGAGGGTGCGGTGTAAGCCTGGAGAGGCAGGGTCAGCAACATACAGATTCCTGGAAGATGGACGGACTGCAGGTGGTGTGGACAGCAGCCAAGTGACCAACTGGGGCAACTGCGTTTCACATATCTTAAGTGGGGGCAGGGCCTTTCCTGAGGCCTCGGAACCGTGAGAGCCAAGCTGGTGTCCATTAGGAAAGCCAAGGCTGAAGAATGCTAGAGCATGAGATGTGAAGCCAGAGGCTGGCATTAGAGTCCTAGCTGTGCGGCCCTGAGCCAGATGCTTCGCCTCTCGGAGCCTCTGTTTCTCCATCTATAAAACAGGATTCACAAAATTTAATTCCCAGGGTTGTTTTGAGGATGAAAGGACATAAGAATGTCCACAGTGACAAGTAGGGGGCTCGAGTAATGAAAACTCTACTGTTAGTGCAAGAGTGGAAAGGGCAGTTCTCCAGAGCGAGCTCTGGAGACCATGGGCAGAAGTGAGGTCCAGGTTGCAGAGCCAGGGTCCAAGTTGGTAAATGGGTGGGATATGAAAAGGTTAGACCAAGTGAGCACTGTGTTAAACCACCCTACACCACCTTGGGGCCCCGCCAATGGTTATGTCACCCAGCAGGTCTACTTACTGGGGGGTGGAGTTTGAGGGACTGGCAGGATGGGTGTGGGCAGATGCCCCACTGGGTGTCCAGTTCAGGAGGCAGTGCTGGCCATGGGCAAGGCTGCAGAGTGAGGATAAGGTGGGCCTCTTATCCACTTCTTCACTCCTCCATCCCTTCCTCTTTTCTTCCTACTTTCCTTCAACATATATTTCTGGGTCCCTCCTATATGCCAGGCATTGGAGGCATGACCGTAGGAACCTGGACAGAGCCGAATGCGCAATGAGCCCCACTCCAGCCACTGTGGGGAAGGGGAAGTCTTGATCAATCTAAACCAATAATGGCAACTCTCCTTCCCCATTTATCACAGAAATTTCAATGCACACATGGAGCGTGAGGGGACTCATCCTTTGATGCGTTTCAGCCTCATCATTTTCTTAAGTTAGGTCTGTGTTTTCCTTGGAGTTGGCATCAAATCAAACCCGTCATGTTTGACATCTTGGATATACACCAAAATAAGGACCTTTCTACCTTTATGTGACCTGGTTAACCCATGCAACTTAATTTAGGTAATTTAAGAATCAGAAAAGGGCAGGAAGTGGACACGTTTATAGTCAAAAGAGAAAAGAGGAGGGCAACTGAGCATGTTGTGGGTACTTATCACCTGTCAGGTCCTAGGATATGTGCTTTCCCACAGGATCTCATTTAATTCTCAAAACAACATTACATTATGTGTTACTAGCCCATATTTCAAATCTAGAAATCAAGACTCTGAGAGCAGTGAGTATGGCTTGCCAAGGCCATGTTGCTATGAAAATCATAGAGTCTGGAGTCAAACTTATGTGTGTCCCCATTCCAAAGCCCTCACTCTGCTGAGAGCACCTCCCTGCAAAGGTTAGAGGGGGAGGCCCAAAGACAGAGATGAGGAAAGGCCCGTGGCACGAGGAAAGAAAATGAATTGGCAGAAATAAGGGAATATCTGAATTAAGAATTCATGGCAGTAGAAGGAAAAGGTCTCATTTGAAAAGAAAACTAAACGTTGCAAGAAAAAATAATCTGAGCAGAAGCAGTAAACACTTGAAAATAAGGAGTAAGATTTCCCCAGAGAGACTGCAGGAAGAAGTCAAAGTAAAAGATGGAATAAGAGGGGTGTGGGAGGAAGATATTAGAGGTAGAGAATTCATTTTCTGTTATTTCACAGAAAGTTCCTTGTAGGTTACTGGAGTGGAGAGTCCAGAGTACAACCTTTGAGAAAAAACACGAGTCAGCTCTGACATTAACGTTATCTAATCTTTGGGGAAGTGGATGTAATATTTAAAATTTTAGACACTCTCTCACCTCTCAGGAGGAGTCTTTAAATCTAAAGGTGAGCAGGGGAGGGAAAATATTTTTTTGGGAGCAAGAGTTGTCCCTCCTGTGAGGTAAATTACATCTTTCCGGACACTGAGTGCTATCAATCTTAGTCCCAGCAAATTGTCGCCACTGACGGCCATGAACCCCAGCTGGAGGCTAGTGGCTAAAAGAGGCCATGGATCATGATTCTCCAGAGTCGCAGACCCCTGCAGCACAAAAATCATTTCCTGGGGCTCCCGGGGAGCTCCACCCATCCATCTGGGGCCAGGAGGAGTGATTCTTGATGCTCGAAGTGATTTTTCTCTGAAGTGAAGGGAAACAAACTGAATAGCCCAAACCATGTTCTGGGAATGCTTCTGTGGCTTCAGTTGTGCAAGCATGCGTGCATGGGGAGATGTGCACCTGCATGTGTGTATGTGTGCACCTACATATGTGTGCACCTGTGTATGTGTGAATGCATCCATGTGGGCACATGTGCAGGTGTGGGTGCAGGTATGTATATGCACCCGCATGTATGTGCACCTGCTTCTGTGTATGTGTGCACCTACATGTGTGTATTGCACACCTGCATGTATGTGCATGCATCCATGTGTCCACATGTGCTGGTGCATATGTGTATGTGCATGTGCGTATCTATGTGTCCTGTGCTTGTGTGCATGAATGCATGTCTATATCGATGTGTGTGCATGAGAATGTGCACACTTGTGCATAGTATATGCGCACACATGTGGACACACATCCCACACACACAGATACAAATCAACAAAGTCTCTGCAGAAGTGTCTCTAGAGAGGCATCTTTGAGTGGTAAAAGCACTGAAATGGGAGTCAGAAAACCTAACTTGGAGCATATTTTGAATGAATTCTTTCCCTTACTTGTTTTGCCACCATAGACAAGTTACTAACCCTTTCCTAACCTCAGTTTCCTTGTTTATGAAATGGGGTAACATTCCCTGCCTCATTGTTGTGAGGATCAAATGAGATAAGATGTGAGGACAGTTTGTAAGTCAAAACACATTGTAAAAACACATGAGTTCTCTCTTGATTAGGGACAAAATGGAAGGTGATATATGATGATCGAATTACTCATTTTTCAACTTGCGTCCATTTTTCAACTGGTTTATCTCCTTGAAATCCAAAGGCTGGCAGAATCAGGAAGGTTTGCCAATATCCTGGTGCTTCTTCTTTCTTGGTAGGAGTGAGGGGCCTTCCACTGGCCTCCGGGGAAGCCCCCGGGAAGGCTGGGGTAGTGTCGCTGCACTCTTTCAGCCCAGCGGGCCTCTTAGACTTGCTTTGTTGCTAAGGGAGAAGAAGCTAGCAGAAGGCAGCAGAGCCAGACTCTCAAGACAGTCTCCCCGCTGCCGTCTCTTGTCTCTCCAACTTGGTGGCATAAGCCATCTTCTTGCCACCCATTCCTAGCAGCAGAGAGGACAACAACTCCTCCATCTGTCTCCTACCTTCTTTCCCACATCTCCACTGAAAGGCAAAGGTGGCCTGCTCCCGACTCGGGAGAAGCCAGATTAACCTTTCTGACACAACAGCAAATGTTAACAGTCTGCCTTGCCTTTCATAATGCCATCCTGACACCAGCCCTTCACCGTCTGTTAGAAATACAGGGAGTATATGTCAGCGCTCACCCGCACATGCTGAATCGGAAAAGAGCAGTTATTACTGCAAACTCTATATACATTATTTATCAAATGAATTCTGCAGTAGGAATACAATTCATTTCCACTCTCTCCCTTGTTCTTTCATTTCAATAGGAGATGAAAGAAACCATTTATAGGATCTTTCTGGGCATTACTCATGCAGCAGTATCCCTGCCTAGGGTTTAAAGTCAGAACTGTCTATTGACTGGAGGGAGTGGGCTGATTGAGTGGTAGAGAAACAGCCCCTGTCTGCCAGGTTTTCTCAGGCTCCTCTCTCTCTGGCCACCACCCCGCTCCTGGGTCTGTAAACCACTGGATATCTCTTCAGCTCTCTAGCCATACTTGAAAGGGGTGGGGACCTTGACTCGCAAGGCAAGTAACTTGTAACTGTATCTTCTTTGCAATATCAGATTTAACAAATTATCACAAGGTCAGAAAGATGTTCCCAAGCAAGACCAGCTCCCAGTTGGCCTCCCATTAGAGAACAGAAGAAATATAGCACTTATTCGGTTTAAACTGGTATAGCCCTTAAAGTGAAGTCCACTCATTTTCATAATTACCTTGGCTCAAAGTCAGGAGTGTTTCCTGGTGGGGATGGTGGTGGTAGTAGTAATGTCAGAGGCAATGACGATGATGTGGAGGTGGTGGTTGTAATGGTGGTGGTGTTAGTGGTAAGAGTAGAGGTGATGGTGGTTGTACTGATGGCAGAATGGGGATTGTGGTGAGGTTATGATTAATAGAGGTGATGATGGAGGTGATGAAGATGATGGTGGTGGGATGGATTGGTACTGCCATCGAAGTGGTGCTGATAGTGTTGGAGGTGACGATGGTGGTGCTGCTGGTGGTGGTAGAGATAATGACAGAGAGGAGATAGTGACGGGGTGATGATTTTGATGATGGTGATTGTGGTGGTGGTGGTGGTCTGTGTATTATGGTAGAGTGTGACAATACAATCTTTGTAATTCAGGACAAATTTCCATTAAGGAATGGAACACTTCTTTTGAAAGAAGACACTTTGCTACTTTTTCAAATCTGATCTTCATAAAACTCCTCTGAATCCTGTCCAATCTTGTGTTTCTCAGAGTAGAGGTTATAGAATCAAAATTCCATTTCTGAAGCACTGGTGCGCAAAGCACTTTCTCATCTTTGGGGCTAGGTGTCCTGACCATGTTCTCTCTTAAAAGTCAGAACCTGATTGTCTTAGAGCCCAGCTCATGTTCAGCTTCACACCTCTGGCCCATGGTGACTCCCCTCCTCAGACCTGACTTAGCTGGCTCAGCACATGTGTCACCTTTATTATTTTATTCATGCGTATGCTTGTCCATCTCTACCAGATTGCACTTTTTTTGAAGATGAGGTGCATTTCTTGTCTTCCTTAAATCTCCTACCCTTAAAGTAAATATATCTTGAACAAATGAATGAATGGGTTAATAAGTGAATCTGTGATTATCATTTTCTCCCACAACTACAAGCATGATGGCCCATGCAATAGTCAAAAAATTAATTTGAGCATAAAGATCCCCTCTGCATTGTAAGAAAGAGGGAATTTAATGAATAATATTGCAGTAGAACTTGACATTTATTAGACTCTGTGCTGAGCACTTCACACACGTTACCAGCTTTCACTGTCACTATGAGTTTATGACGTGGGGACTGTTTCCCCATCTTACAGGCGGAAAACTGAAAATCAGGGAGTTTCAAGAATTGCCATTAAAGTCTCATGGTTAAAAGTACTAGCTTAGGACTCAGATGGATGTGATTTCAAATAAGAACTGTCATTTACCAGCTGCCTGGCTTTTATTAAGTCAATTTTATCTCTGGACTTTGATTTCTTCATCTGAAAAGTGGGGAAATAACACTTCATTGTACAAGGGAGAATGGTAGGAGAAGAATTATATATTTATAAATATATAAATAGTTAATATAACATTGTTATATCTCTCTCCCTCTTCTCCCCCCGCCTCTCTCTCTCTCTCTCTCTCTCTCTCTCTCTCTCTCTCTCTCTCTCTCCAGTGCCCCTCAAAAGTGTTCCATAATATCTGTTCTTTCTTTTCCTTCTCTGTTTTTCTGCTTCAGGTCTTATAGCCTTCAAGTGCTGAAAATAGAGCTTCAACTATATGTCTGGTTGTCAAGCCCATGCTCTCCCACACCACATGTTTGCCTAAAAAATGAGCTACCTCTCTGGGTACTGAGGGTGAGTCACAGGGCGTCTCCAGGAGCGATGATGCCACATGACCGAATGGGTGAAAACCCAGGCAGGCTGTTTTGTGTGGCTGGCTCAGTGGTCTATCATGAGTCTACAAAGTCAAGTCCTGCTTAGCAATCCACCTGCACATGGCCACCCACATAGCCTGGGGTCCTATTCACGTGCATTGCCTATGGAGACGGAGCCCCTCCCACACATGCCAGGGGTACCGTAGGGCAGCTTCTGCAGGGAGCAGCTGGTACAGCCCCCCTGACTCATGGCAGCCCACGTGTGGCAGCTCTGGGGGTACATTTCTCTTCTGCTCCCCTCAAGTGTTAAAAATTAATTTAACTCTGATCGCACTGACAGGGGAAAAGTTAACAGAAGTTTTATTTTTAATATATGAGGAACCTTAACAGGATTTAGTAAACCTAATGCCTCAGAAATGGGTAGGACTGCTGACAATTTGTCTCCCAGAATCTGCAGAGTTCAGTGGGGAGCTAAGGAAATGGAGGAAGTATTATTTCAGTAGCTAGAGGCAGGACTGAAATTCCCCCCCAGCCACTGCGAGAAATCCCAGTCGCCTGCCTACCCAAGAAAATTGACTCATAAATTGCCCAAATCCTTAGTTTCCCCTTATTACCCCGACCTCCAGTTTTCTTTCCTATTCCAAAAAAATATAGATCATTTCAAATTTTTAAAGATATAATAGAGCTTTTCACTTAGAACCATAGAATTTTAGAGCTGATTTCTTCCAGCTATAATAATTTATGGTACTGAGAGATGTGGAGGGAAAGTTTATGAGAAAATTGTGCTGAACATGGACCATACATTTTGTTGCAGACATGGCTCTTGGCTATTTTCAAAAGCTACTAACTTAAAAAAAATCTTTCATGCAAAATGTTCCTCAGTTCCCTTATACGAACTGCCTGAACTATTCGTTGTTAGACTATATTTCACAAAGAAGACCAGTCAACGACTTTTGCTTAGGAATTCTTTCACTGAGTGTTTATTGTGTGGCTACTAAGTGTCAGGGAGTTCTAGACAGTCAGGGGTGCAGCGGCAAATTAAACAGACAAAAATCCAAAAATGTTAACAAAAGGAATAGTAAGACAGTATATCGGAAATGACGAGTGCTACGAAGAAAAACAAAGAAATGGAGTCAAGGCTGTCGAGAGGGTCCCTTTTAAATAGAGTAGGCAGGAAGGGCCTTGCAAAGAATGACATCTGAGCAAAGACTTGAAGGAAGTGAGGGAACTGGCTATGTGACCATCCAGGGGAAGAACATTGTAGACAGAGGCCAGGAGGTGCCACGAGGTGGACAGGAATAGCCAGGAACATCAGGAAAGGTAGCGTGGCCGGCCTGGGGTGAGCAAGGGTGACGGAGAAGGAGGAGGTGATCTCAGGGGGCTGCAAGTGGTCCATGGGGACAGGCCTTAGGAAGCTTATAAGTGTAGTGACCCCTGCATTCCAGTTGCCTAGAGCAGTCTTGAATTAACAGCTGTTGTCCTGGCAGAATTATTAATAGTGGCCCCGTGCGTTCCCACGGTGCCCCAGTTTGGCTGATCAGCTTTTGTTAGAGGAGGTCATTGAGAGGATGTGGCCGCTGGTTGACCCTCAAGCTAGATCGGGGCAATAGGAGGCTCCTTACCCTTTCCCTGTCCTTGGAATGTGTGTTTTGTCCACTGTTCCCATACTAGGAGTCACTTCAAGGATGAAGGCTTGAGAGAGTAATGTGTTTCTTAGACCATCTGATCACATACTAGTACATGACTGAACCCTGGTAAAGCCTCTATAGAAAGTCTAAGATGCTGGTGGGCAGATGCAGAGATCTGCCTGTCTTGCCATCGTCCAAGACAAGCCTCGTATATAAGTTCCCTTGCTTATCACACCTGCCACCTGCCAATCTGGGGTGATCTGCCTCTTTCTTTGGTCTCTCCTCCCACCATGTGTGGTGGACCTATTTCAGACTTCATCCAGGGAACTCCCGAGGGTGCAAACCAACAATTACATAGTCATTCCACTGGTGGGCTCCCCTTTGGACCATGGCTTCTACACTGAGCTAAATGGATGCCAGGGGATTGGAACAGTGACTGGACCTGGCTTACACCATCAGGGACTCACTTGCTGCTCTGTTTAGAGGAGCCTGATGGGGCGGAGATGGGCGAAGGGAAACAACCTCAGGGGCCTTTGCTAAACTCAGTGTTTAGATACTGTAAAAATTACTAAGTGATCCCCGATGAATCTAGTACCAATCTGACACCATACATAATTATTAGCATATTATTGACTATATTCCTTATGCTGTACTTTACATTCTTGTCACTATTCTGTAACTATCAATTTGTACTTCTTAACCCTTTCACCTTTTTCATCCTCCCCAACCCCTTCCCATCTGGCAGCCATCAGTCTGTTCTCTGTATCCATAAGACTGTTTCTCTTCTTATTTGTTTATTTTGTGGGGTTTTTTTTTAGATTCAAATGTTGATAGATTTCTCTCTTTCCCTCACACCTGAAATAGGCATAATATAAAATTTACCATTTCAACCATTTGAAGTGTACAATTCACTACATTAAGTACATTCACATGTTTGTGCAACCATCACCACCCTCCAAAGCCAGAACTTTTCCATCATCTCAAACTAAAGCTCTGACCCATTGAAGTTAGTACTCCCCATGCCCCCACCCCCCCGGCCCCTGGCAACCACCATCCTGCTTTCTGTCTCTATGAATTTGAGCTTCCTGGGAACAGAGATACCTCTCTCTAGATACCTCATATAAGTGGAATCATACAGTAGTTGTCCGTTCTGATTGGCTTATTCCCCTCAGTACAGTGTCTTCTAGGTTTATCCAGTTTGTAGCATGTGTCAGAATTTCCTTCCTTTTAATACTGAGTGAGATTCTCTTGTATGTCTAGACCACACTTTGTTTCTTCATTCATCAGTTGGTGGACATTTGGGTTGTTCCCACCTTTGGGCTATTGTGAATAATGCTGCCATGAACATTGTTGTACTGGGCCATCTTTTTAAAAATACAAGTCAGTTCTTGTCATTCTCCACTCTCCTTAAGCTCTCCCAAGCATCAGGCTAAGAATAAACTTCTTACTCCTTTCCCTGGTCCCCTAGTCCCTCCAGGTTTCTTCTCTGTGTCTTCCCTCTCTCCTGAACTTACCAGACTGCAGCCATATCAGCCTTCCGTCTATTTCTCAAGCACACCAAGCACGTCCTCAGCAGGGCCTGTGCCCATGCTGTTCCCCCTGCCTGCAGTGCTTTTCCTCCAGACACGAGTGTGGCCAGCCCTGTCTCTTCATTCAGATCTGCTCAAATGCATCCTCCTTAGAGAGGCTTTTCCAGGGGCCCGGCACCCATCCGGCCACAGGTCCTGTCCCCAGGTTTGTTTGCTCCATAACAGCTGCACGTGACATTAGCATCACTGTTGGGTGCCATCTTCTTCTCCCACTAGACTGCAGAGCAGGCTGCCTGGTGCATTGCTGAGGCCCAGAGCCCAGGCAGTGCCCAGCTCACAGAGGCACCCTGTGTCTGTGGAATGAACGAAGCCCGAGTGCAGCTGGATAGAGGAGTCACACGACCCCAGAAGGAGTTGACGGAGGGAGACACAGGGCACACAAGTTGGTTCCCATTATAGTCTGGCCTGTGCTGCTTTGGCTTCCTCCGCGAGGGAGCCTGGGGCAGACAGATGTATGGCACATCAGGGGACACTCGGTACAGTAATAACCAAGGCACGTGTCCACTCCCACCAGGTCAAGCTTTGTGTTTCCAGGCTGTGGGTCTGGCCAGAGCAATTCTTTATAGACAAGCCCTTAAGTCACTGCACCACATAATATATATCAGCAGAGAGCCCATTAGTCCACATTCCTCCAACATTCAAAATGCTAAGTCATTTTTCAGGCTTGGCTTGATTTCTCATTTATCAATAAGAGCTACAGCCCTGCCCAGCTGGGACCTGCCTCACCGGCCTCTGCGAGGGGCAGCTCCGTAACAGGGGACAGGCATGTCGGCGCCGTCCTGTGCTTGGGGGCAGGGTCCACACGTCTGCTCTTAGGGGCTGTTAGAGGCTCTCGTCTGTGGGGTCGGGGGCACAGCCAGAGGCCTGTCCTGCCACAGTGATGGAGTCCCCACTGGAGAGGCACAGCCGAGACTTCGCTGCTGGAAGCAACATGGCGCATGGACACAAGAGCAGACGGGTCTGGAGGCCTGGCTCCCAGAGGCAGCCTTTACTAACTAGCTGGCACTGAGAAGTCTGTTAACTCTTTGAACCTCAGTTTCCTCACATGTGAATGCAAGGGATTGGGCTGCTGCTCCATGAGACCCCTTTGAGTTTGAACAATCTACTCTGTGATGCAGCAGGAGGGTCCAGAGAGAGATGTGAGAGGAGAGAGGAGCCAGCCCTGCCCTGGTCTCCTGCCCCCTCTACCGGCACCAGCGGTGGTCAGTGGTGCCCTTCAGAGCTCTAAGCCAACGTGAACTTATCTCTATGGGGGAAAAGAACAGGGAGGAAATTCCTCTTCCTCCCCCCCAGAATGAGTAGTTGACACTGCGAATGCCAGATGGGAACACTCTCACTGTGCCCCTGCGTGCATGTGTGCCCGTGCACTGTGTGGGAGAGGGAAGGGGGCAGAGCTCCCTGGGGAATGGAGGTTTTGCCGTGGGCCGTTTCTGTGGTGGCGGGCAGATATCATTCCATCGGGCTGCTGGGAGCAGGCAGCAGTTTCCACAGTGTTTTCTATGACTCTAAGTGATCTCTACTATTTCAGATAAAAAACAGCCCAGGGTCTTTGCAGAAATTCCCATGCTCTGCTGTCACTTAAATGTGTCCTCAGGTGGCCATACCAGCAGGCTGATCACTGATTCAGATGACAGGACCCAACAGAAAAGTGATCCTCATAGATTGGGGCCAGCCCCAAGGAAAGAGTTAAAGTGTACCCAAGCACCTAAAGTGTACTTTAACATTCTCTGGACCCCCACCCCCATCCGCCAGGTGCAGTGACGACCCAAGCCACTGCTGGCATGGAGGAGAGCAGGGCAGACTTCTTCCCGGCTCCCCTGCCTGCCTTAGGGGCAGAAACAGCTCCTAGCTCAGTCCTGGACTTCTGGGGTCACCAAAGTGACCATGGAACCTTGAGCCTGGAAGTGCCTGCTTCCCACCCTGGAGAGCATGTGGCTGCTCAGCCTCCTCCAGTGGCTTCTGGTGGCCTCTGTTGAGCCCGCATGTACCATGTGACCATCCACCTTGTCCTGATCAGAGGTGGACAAGGGGAGCCCAGAGGGCCACCAGACTGAGAGCCAGCAGAGCCCCCGACCCCTCCTGATAGCAGACGTGGACGGCAGAGCTTGAGTTATGGCGTCAGGGCTCAGGAGACCTCCTGAGCAGGCGGCAAGCGGCACCTGTGCATGTCGCCAAGGCTCTGCTGTGGCTCCAAACCACCCATTCACTCCTGGGGGAAGTACTAGTAAACCCAGGCGTCTGATGTCTTTCCCGTGGAAAGCAGTGAGCAGCAGATAGTAACAGTAGTGACAATAGGTAACATTTATTGAGCCCTTATTATGCGAACAGCCAGCATGTTAGCAGTTTGCATGGATTAGCTCATTAAATCGTCAGAATAGCCATAAGAGATGTGCACATAATTGGTCTCACCTTACACGTGCCAGCATGAAATTTGATGATAGCAACGGGAATTTCCCCTTGCTGAGCTCCACACGCCTCCTTCCCCACAAGGAGCCATGCCCATCATTGCCTCAGAAGCCACGCCTTGCCCACAAGTGGAGTGGATACAAAATTAAGAACAAAAGCCAACCAGCAACACCACCGAAAAATATTTTTAAAAATCAGAGAAAACACAGAAACTGTGTCTCCAAATAGGCATTATAAAGTCACAGCAGAGACTATATATATATATATATATATATAAATATAATATAAAATTAGGGGAAGGGAGAAGGAGAGAGCGATAGAAACATCAATGATGAGAGAGGATCATTGATTAGCTGCCTTCTGCATGCCTCCCACTGGGGATTGAGCCTGCAACCCCGGCATGTGCCCTGACCAGGAATCGAACTGTGACCTCCTGGTTCATAGGTCAACGCCCAACCACTGAGCCTCGCCGGCTGGGCAAGACTACAGTCTTGAAGTAGGTACAAAGCCTTCTTACAAGTGCCCGGAGTTGGGAACCCTTCTCTCAGGACCCGAGGAGCAGGAGGGCCAACTGGTGGGTAAAAAAGTGAGAGCCCGTAGGCCTGCACAAGCCTGGCATCCACATCTCCAGCCACAGTCTTAGAGATGAGTATGAAAGGATTGAAAAAGCCAGACACACAGGAACCACGCATTCCCCATAATGGTACAGATGAGATTATATTGTCCAGAACATTTTAAAAGCAGGAGCTTATTTCAAACAGGGGCATGCAGAGGCTACGCCGTGAAAACTCAATAAAGAAGAACATCTAATGAAAACAGATATGACGTACAACTGCAATCACAGGTCCTGCATGAATTATTAACCCCGAGCAGTTTTCTGCCAGTTCTGGGAACCGTGGATCGCATCTCGGGTTTACAGTTTGGGAGATATTGGTTCTCCGTTTCATAACAGAGAGCTTGAAGCAGGAAATGCAGTTATTTCTTCTTTAAATATATACTGTAATTACCAGTCGGCAAGGACTAAATGCTATTACCCATCCGCCTCTCCATCCTGGCTCTGGGGGACCTGGAATGAGTAAACCTGAGCAGGTTCATGCCATTTCCTGTGGCTTAGTGGCCAGGGCATGTAACACCTGTAAAGTTTTGAGAATTTGTTATTGGAAATTTTTATAGGCAGAGACGAAGAAATGAAAAAAGTCGTTGAATGGGTTTAAAACTTCTGCTCAAAATCTTTTGCTGAATTTTCCTTGCAATCAGAATACAATCTAAACTCCTTCGTTTCATTTATGAGGCCTTCCATGGTCTTGTCCAACTCAGCTCCGACTCTGCATCATGCCTCTCCCTCCTGACTCCGTGTCAGTCACCTTGGCCTGTATGGTTTTCAAAGGGGCCAAGTTCTCTCCCAACTCAGGGCCTTTGCACATGCTTCTCCCTCCCCCTGAGTCATTCCTGTCCGCCCCCACATGCTCTGCCTGATTCTCTTTCTCATACTTCAGGTCCCAACTTAAATAATCACCTCCTCACCAAGGTCTGCTCTGAACGCCTTTTCTTAGGTGCCTGCTGCCTATGGGGCACTATTCTCCGTTGCGGTGTCCTGTCGGTTTCCTCCAACTCACTGATTGCAATTTACAGTTGTTTAGTTGTGGTTTCATGTGGGAGGCCTGTCTCTCCCAGGGGACAGGACGGCAGAAACCGTGTCTGTATTACTTACCACTGTCTTTCTAGCAATAAGAATGCTACCTGCTATTTGTTGAATGAATAAGTGGAAGATCACTGTTTGTTATTTCTTATATGTGGTGTGTGAAGAACAGATTTGAGTCAGGATGTATGACACATGCACAGGGATGAGGGCCCAGGACGCTCCACCCATGCACCTGTGGGAAAGGCACCAGTGGTGGGCCAGCCCGCTTCGGGTCCCCCACAGTGCACCTGCGTGGGCCTCTCTTTCGGCACTCACCCAAATTTTCCTCAGCCAGTCCAGATCCTTGGATCTTCTCAGGCCCTCATTAAGTCTCACTTCCTCCTTCAGAAAGGTCTTAGATTACTTGGTCAGAAAGTGAAGAGACGGTTTAAAACTCTTCCTCATCTTACAGGGCTCCTGTCTCCCTCTTTGGCCAACTGCAGCCCTAACTCCCAATTCACCACTTAATTACATGCTCTTTACCAGACACCTGGGTTTCATGTGCTGATTATGATTTTTCGATCAGGCTGTAAATATTTTGATTAGAGTCTCTGATTCTGGTGCCTCCTTATTCCTGAGAGGTCTAGATTTAAGGATGCAGACTCGCAAGTCCATGGCCACATGAAGCCAAGAGCTCCCCCGTGGGCTTTAGGTTTCATGAACCCCTCTGCCTCAAGCTCATGTCAACTAGAAATTCAGTCCTCTGTTAGGTTCCTTTCAAGAGCCGCCTCCCCCCCACAACTCAACCCCCAAACAGAACACTTGTAGGGCCAGTAGAACTTCCTGAAGGTTTTGGAAGCTGCAGAGAAGGAAAATACATCTCGAGTCATGGAGAAGTCAATCTCAGAGTCCGTTTCACCTTCCTTTCCCCCGAGTCTTTCCCAGCTCCATCCAGACTCTAGCATCCTTTCTCACGGTCTTCCCGGCTTTTTGTTTCTGTCTCTCTTTTTCTCCTTTTTCTTGAGGCCAGTTTTCCTTGGTTCTGAGAGATATGTAATGATCGTGTGGGGAAGCTGAAAGGTCCTGGGTGTATCTATCACTCCATCCCAGGCTCTATGTGGCAAAGCGTTGTTTAAATTTCTTATTCCAGGTTATTGTCTTGCTTCAGTACCCCCTCACAGTTCCTACCACAGAGCCAAGCACATAGTAGGTGATCAGTCAACACTTGCTAAGCATTGACTGAAGGACCTGGTTGACCCGGGGGTGTAGTGTAGTATCATGAGCACTGGGTAGGGATAGGACATTCATGTCCCCAGTTTTCCTGGTATGTCGCCACCGTAAGGAAATACTGCCATCGGAGAAAGGAACTCCGTAGTTCAAATTGAAATAAGGTGGCAATAAAGTACACGCAAATATCTGCTTGTAAACGCTGAAAGGACTTAATCAACAAGCAAAGGGCACAGCTTTTGTGTTGCAGCATAATGTAAAAGCATTTTATTACTTTAGCAATTGGCAAAAAAGTCAAATGACTTTATGGGGCTTTTTCTAAATTACCTTTATTAATGCACGTAATATTGTTGAAAAATTATACCACAGAATAAATGTTCCATTGAGCTACAAGTTGCCTGCAGGGCTGTGTTGTAAATATACATGGGCGACTATGTTACTATCTTTACAACTCATTCTGCACTTATTACAGCCTTCCAAAACCCGACAAGCACTGAGTAATTGGAAAGGTATAGATATTTTACAACAAAGCATACAACAGGGGTAAGTGTGCAGTAGTTGTCACAGAGTGTGGTAACCTACCTGGGAGATATTTCAAAGTTTCTTTTCCCAGTGCTTCGCATCTTTCTGATATCTTGACACTTTTAGAAACCTATTCTGGCTGATTTGAATAAACACAGTTTGGGGCTTGTGACAGGACTTTTCATATTCATTGTATTTTGATGTGTGTAAACGGAAGGGCTAAGGGCTGAGGTTGGCCAGGAAGGAGGGTAAAAGCTTTCGCTGTTCCCTCCGGTCATTTTGTCTGCATCTATCTTGAGAGACAGTGCATCTAGTTCCAGTTCAGGGATTGCAAACGCAATGCCTCTCTCCTGTGGTGTCGGCTCTGCGACCACCCTCTCACTCTCAATGCTCTAATAATCCAGCAGATACCATTTCAGAGCCCAGGATTCAACATCAATGTTTCAATCCATCCTTCTCCCCACTACAGCCTCTCCTCAAGCGTGACCCCAGGGCCACTCTGTCTTCATTCACGTCCTTCTTGTTTCAGCTTAAATCTCCTACCACTTGCTGGGCTCTAAGTCAAAGTGATGGGCAGCGTCTTGTCCCAATTTAGGAGGCTCGTTTACATGTCCTGCTGCCTGCAGTGAATTCCAGGGATTGGTTGAAGAAGGAGGGGGGAGCGGGGGTGTAGAAATTCAGGAGAAAAATAAAATATAAAAACAGGTCAGTGAAGCAAACTAAAATTTATTGCACTGCTCACCTCATAGAGCCCCCACTTCAGAGGACCAGCCGGCCTCTGCAGACGGAAGCCACGGTGGTCCCCAAGAACATACCGCAATCAGCAGCAGATGCCAGGCTCTGCCCCCTTGTTCCCACGGCAGCTAGTTCCAGGCTGGGAAGACTTCCAAATGCAAAATATGTCACACTTAGACGCAGCTTTTACATTCTCATTTTTAGTAATTCACATTCTTTGCTTTTCTAACCTCCATCTCCTTGGTTTAAAAAAAAAAATTAAGCCCATCTTTATGTTTTTCTCTCAGGAACATGACAGAGTATTAGGAATATTTGGACCATGTCACTGGGAAGTGGTTGGAATCAGCGGTTAGGAAGGGAGAGCTGGCCTGGGTCGTACCCAGGCCAGCATCAGGACCAGGTGGATGGGGTGTGGTGATGTCCCTAATGTAGCTCAAGGGGTTACTGGGAGCCTCCTTCCCCCACCACAGCTCCTCCTTTGACCTCCATGGGCCCGACTTCCTACAGTCATGTGAACGTATTTCTCCAGCTGGCAGAATGTCGCCCATGTCTACAGCAGCCAAGAACAATGATCTAAGATGGGTTTATCTAATAGTGATTGTTAACATCTATTTAAATTGGTTTAATATTTTTATGTATCTGTAATATATGTGTGTGTGCATATAAACTTGGATATAGTGTAGGAATATGAATACAGTTTTAATCCAAAAGCATTCTGTTTCCACTGTGGTATCCCGTCTCCTCTGTACATGTCCAGCAAGTGCTCTGAACACACAAACAGCACAAAACTAGACGATCAGAAGATACCAAGTCATTGGGCGGAGCTTCGGTGCACCCACCATGCATTAATGCCAACCGTGCGGTAGGCGCCTTGCTAATTTCAGGGGACACAGCAATGAATAAGACTTGAGCCCTCATCTTCCTTCTCAGCCTGACTTCTTACTTCTCTGAGCCATGGAAGGAATCAGAGGAGAAAGTCTACCCACTCCCACAGTCTCATCTACCAACCCACTTGCTCTTCCTCTGTCTTCCCTCCAGTGACTAGGCTCTTAGCTAACGTCAACTCTCTCCACTTGGAAGTCTACTCTCTCCATTCCCTCTTGCCTACTCAAGGGCATCACACCACCAAGTATTCTCTCTAATAGGTGCTCTGCATCACCTATTTCCCTCTGCTCTGAAGTCACTTATGACTTCCACATGGCCCAATCCAGTGGTCACATCTCAGTCCTCATCTTATTGGATTTTCTCACAACTGTGAAACCCTGTCGTCACTTGTTATTGAGGAGTCCACTCTCTCTGGGTCCCCTCCTGCCTTGGGACATGCTCCTTCTCATTCATCTGTGCTGCTTCCTCACCATCAATGGAATCTCCTCACGTTGGGGGGCTCCAGGGATGAGTCCTTGGGATTTTTCTCTGTTCAACTCCTACACTCACTCCATTCACTTCTGTGAATATTCACTGACACCGTTCCAACTTACATCTCTGATTCAAGTTCCTCCTTGAATTTCAGACCCATATATCCAATTTTCTTCTCAATATTACCCCTTGGAGTTCTAATGTCAAACTTTATACATCCCCAATCAAATCCCTGATTACGGCATGCTCTACGCCTGATCCTCCCTGGTCTTTACTGTTTGGTTTGCACAGAACAAAAATCTTGGTGCCATCCTTCATTTCTTTCTCTAACAAGATCAGTTCCTCCTCCAAAATGTCACATAAGTCACATCATGTCACTTCTCTGCTCCAGTGTTTTCCCATCAACTCAGATAAAAATCCAAGTCTTTCCCATGACTTCCAATGCCGTATAGATAGCCAACACTGCTCTCAGACACCTCTCTGACTTTAGCGTGTCTCTCTCCCCCTTACTCACTTGCCTTCTTACCATTCTTGGAATATCTCAAACGCAGTCCATCTCAGGGCCTTTGCACTGGCTTGTCCCTCTGACCAGAATGCTTCTCCTCCAGATGTCAGCATGGCTTGCTTCCTCACTTCTTCAAGTCACTGCTGAATATTTTCTCATCCTCCCAGCACTGCTTTTCTATCCCTTTTTACTCTATTTGAACTTTTAAAATAACACTTATCACTACTTGACATATTATAGTTATATGTCTCTTTTCTCTCCACCACTATAGTGTGCATTTCTTAGGAGCTATTTTGTTCATTGCAAGGCCTCGAGTATGCCCCAAACATACTAGGTACTCAATAAATATGTATTGTGAACAGAATTAACAGCTCAGTCCTTGCCCTAAGGAGCTCACAGTCAAGCAGAGAAGACAGAAATAGAAAAATATATCCACAAGGCAGTGTAGAAAGTTCAATGACAGAAAGATGTGGAGTGAAAGAGAGACACAACTATTCCTCCAACCTGGGGAGGATCACAGAAAGCTTCCTGGAAGCGGAGATAAATTAAGGAGGAGTTAACTTGCTAAGGTGCATTGGCGGGCAGAGAGAGGTAGGGAAGTAAGGGATAGGGAAGACTTGTCTAGAGGATTTTAGGCGGAGGGACAGCAGGAATAAATGTAGAGAATCCAGAAAGCCCTTGCTGCACACTGGAACATGGTAGGAACCAGCGTAGGTGGAAACTTGTTTCTAAGCACAAACCAAGGGGCCGGGAGTGGTAAGAGGTGAGGTTGGAGACCTAAATAGTCATGTCCTAGAGCATCTTCAACGCCAAGATAATGAGCTTGGAGTGTAGACGCAGGGAGACATTTCAAGATTGTACACAGAGGTATGATTCACTCAGAAACTCTTTGGAATTAATAGAGGCAATGGGCCAACTGTTGGCCAAATGGCCCTGAGGTCACAGTGTTACAGTCCAGCAGGGGATGCAGTGAGCAGCTGCAATGCAGGGAGGGATGGAGCATGGTCCTGGCCAGGTCACCTCCCAGGCCGTGTGGAGACACACAGGAAACAGAGATAGGTCAGGTGGAGGATTCATAGTCCAGTTCAGGCAAGAGCTGAGAAGTTGTCAGTCCCAGGGAAGGAATGGTGTTCCCAGAGACAGTCAATGCACCATATGTTGACATCGTAAAAGGTAGAGCTGCTCTGTGGTCTTCACTCCCCTTCTAGCGCTCCATCTCACACCTGCTCCCTCCCAGGCTGCCAGGGCCTTCCTGGAAACCCGCATGTGGATGAAGTTGGAAAATGCAATCTGGCTGCATCCTGAGAGTGTCACATGCTGGTTGTCTGGGACCACACACTGAGACACTTTGCAAGAAAATTTAACAGAAAGCAGATGGCAACAGTCGGGGGGCCTCGCACAACTGAGAAGGCAAAGGAGTAAACCAAAAAAACAAAGTGTTAGGGCCAGAGTTCTGTGAGCAGCAGAGAAGTGGTCCTCTCCCTCTCCCCCTCCTCCTCCGCCCCTGGACTGGGAGGACGGGAGGGGAACTGACCTCTTGCAGGAGCCACTCTGGTCTCTGTAGCCCAGTGGATGGGGCGTGGTGCTTAGATTGATGGTGGATGGTCCCACCTCTCTTCATTCTGTTCCTTCACTCTGAATATTCTTTGAGCTTATTACAGCCGCTCAGAATGAGCACTCTAAATTTAGATGGAAACTATGTCATGTTTCCAAGGGAACTGTAAATTACTTTGAGAATGTACATACAACACAGCTAGCTAACTCCGCTTGACAAAGCCCTCTTACACTCGGTGTCTGAAGGCACCACATAAATTGTTGCCTAGTCCAAGCCCTGGGACCGTGACAGCCTCGGATAGATTGCCTTTGCTCCCCTTCTGTAGGAGACTCTGCTGTGGTACAAGGGACCCAAACATTTAGCTGCAATAGCTCCAAACTCCCCAGAGCCCCATATATGAAGGGTATGTTGGATGAAGAAGAGAGTCAAGATGTTCTATGGCTTATGAGGAGCCACCCAACATGAGAGTGACCAGGCTACTCCTCCAAGCATCCGGGTCCTACCTGATAGTGAAGCCAGAAGAGTCAATGACCCAGGAGGGAAGGTGGAACATGGGAAGAAGTTTTTGTTATTGTTGTTTTTATCCTCACCCAAGGAGTGAGGATATTTTTCCATTGATTTTGAGAGAGAGTGGAAGAGAGGAGAGAGAGAGAGAGAGAGAGGAAGAGGGAGAGAGAAACATCGATGTGACAGAGACAATCGATTGGTTGCCCCCCACATGTACCTGACTTGAGGGTGGGGATTGCAACCAAGGTATGTGCCCTTGACCAAGAATTGAACCTGAGACCCTCCAGTGTGGCAGGCCAATGCTAACCATTTAGCATCACTGGCCAGGTCAGGAAACAGTTTTTGATGAGGGTACTGAATCACTTAGGACTGAGTTCAGTTGTAGTAACAGAGACTGGAAATAACAATGGTTGGCACAGCATAGAAATTTCTTTCTCTCCCACGAATAAGAAGTCCAGAGAAATCCAGTCCCGGGCTGGTAGAGTAGGCACATAATGTCACCACAAACCCAGACACTTTCCTTCTTCTCTCTACCCTTCCTGCTGTGTAGTTTTCATCCTCGAGCTCACTGCATGGTCCACGACAGCTCCCGGTGCTCCATCATCATGCCCATGCCCAGGAGCAGGGAGGAGGAGGTGGACGGGGAAACAGTCTGCAGTTCAGCCGGTCAGCTTCCTACATGCAGCTTTCCCGGGCCCCACACAAGACTCCGCTTATACTTCATTAGCCCAACCTTGATTACCTGGCCACCAAGTCTTTTTTAAAAATTAAATTGATTGGGGTGACATTGGTTTTTAAAATTATATGTTTCAAGTGTATAATTCTATGATACATCATCTGTATATTTCATTGTTTGCTCACTATCCATAGTCAAATCTTCTTCTGTCACTGTATATTTGGCCCTCTTTGCCCTTTCGTACCTCCTAACCCCCCTTCCCTCTAATAACCTTCCCTCTGGTAGCACTGTGTCTGTGAGTTTCGTGGGTTTTTTTCTTATTTATTCATTCATTGCTTCCAGTGTTATATCTTCCATGTAAGTGAAATCATATGGTTCTTGACTTTTTCTGTCTGACTTATTTCATTTAGCATGGTATTCTTAAGATCCATCCATATTGTCACAAGTGGCAGTATTTTGTCTTTTTTTATGGCTGAGAAGTGTCCCATTGTATATATGTATCATGTCCACTTTATCCAATCAAAGGACACTGGTTGTTTCCATATATTGGCCACCATGAATAATGCTGTAATGAACATAGGGATGCATATATCTTTGCAAATAAATGTTTTCAAATTTTTCAGGTAGATGCCCAGAAGAAGGGTTGCTGGGTCATATGGTAACTGTATTCTTAATTTTTTGAGGAACAGCCTTACTGTTTTCCATAGTGGAAAATAGTTTACATTCCCACCAGCAGTGAATGACGGTTCCTTTTTCTCTATGATCTCTCCAACATTTGTTATTACCTGTCTTGTTGATAATAGCCATTCTAACAGGTGTGCTGTGGTATCTCATTGTAGTTTTGATTTTCATTTCCATAATAGCTATTGAACTTGAACATCTTTTCATATATCTTTTGGCCATTTGTATGTCTTAAGAGAAGGGTCTGTTGGGGTCCTTTGCCCATTTTTTAATTGGATTGTTTGTTTGGAATTGAGTTCTATGAGTTCTTTATATATTTTGGGTATTAACCCCTTGTCAGAGCTGTTCTTTGCACATATCTTCTTCCATTCGGTTGATTGCCTTTTTTGTTTTGTTGATGGTTTCTTTCGCTGTGCAGAAGCTGTGTAGTTCGCTATCCAAAGGCCCTTTTTATAGCTAATCAGGACACTGCCTCAGGAACAAACATCAGAGGTTTGGATAACAACCAATTCTACTCCATGCTCCTGAATTACTCAGGATACTTACTTCAAAATGCCTCAGACCCCACACAGCACGCCGGGAAACACTACCAGCTGGCTAACATGTTTTTTAGAGCACTTGCTTTAAATGTTTAATATACATATACATATACATACACATACACATACAAATACACATACACATATATATATATACACACACACACATATATATATATATAGATATATACATCTATCTATCTATATATAT
>NW_005359478.1:6455979-6524654 GCF_000412655.1 Myotis brandtii | reverse complement strand
GCCCTGTGTCAAATGTGCTCAGTCCCAGGGCAGCAGGAAAACACAGGAACTGCCCCCTTGTTGGGACCTGCCCAGCCCCCTCCCCTGGCTGGCCAGGCCTGGCACCAACCTCTCCTGTGTGACCCTGCGGCCTGGCCTGTGACGTGGACTCAGGTCGGCCTGAGACCTGCCCTCAGGCCTGCCTGAGAGTGGGCTGGGCCACTGGGCGGTGCTTCCCCAAAGATAGCAAACCCAAGGAATTTGTGGGTTTAAAGTGTCTATTCCAAATAGTGTGTACTTTCAACTATGTAAATGACACAGGAAAAACCCCACCACAATCACTAGTGACTTTTGCTGGGCCAGGGTATTAGAAATATAACCTTTCTGTATGTCCTAGTTAGCGTATAATGAATATTGTTTTTCTAAGCAGAAAACAAAACAAAAAATACAGACATACTGGTTTAGCTTTAGGCCGTTGGTGTGGATATTCTAACTCCGGAAGCACGTACACCTCTGTACTCCGGGGACACATGGGGTTGGCATCCTGGTTCCGCTGATGTGTCTCCTCTCCTTTAGTTCTGAGCCTAGTGGCTTGAATCCAGCTCTGTAACTCAGTTGACTCTGGCTGCACCCTGCATACAACACAGTATCCACCTAAGTCTTGCCCAGCTTCATGCTCTAGCCCAGCTCAGAACAGCCCCAGCCTGGCCTTGGGCCCTGAAGCTGGCCTCCTCCGCCTCACATCCAGCTGCTACAGGTGAATAGCTTTGACCCCCTGGTGCCCCTCTGGATTCTCAGAGTCTAGTTTTAAGGAGCAAACACAGCCCAAAACAAACAAAAAATAATTTACATTGTAATCAGCCCACTCTGGAAAGCAGACTGTTCCCTGAGCATTATTGATCCTCCGCATGAAATGATGGCCCCTCTCTAAACTGTGGGTCAAGAAGACACACCACAGATGCTGCCACGGAACTGCACCCATCGCTACCTGAGCATCCTCAGTCCTGCTGAATGCAACTTAGTGCCCAGCGGTGGCTCTAATCCAGCTTTGCTGCTCTAAATATCAGGCTGAGGGAAGGTGGAGAAGGAAGGGTTCCCATAACAGACCTCTGACCTGTGCAGAGATGGAGACCATGTGCTGCTTTACTCCTCATGTTAACCAGCCAATACCTTCCCATCGAGTACATGCTGCTTCATAATTTATACAGTATTTCCACAGAGACTTGCTTCTCACAATCAATAATTCCCATCTCCCAGATAAGCACACTGAGAGAACAGTCACCTGACTTGTTCCAGCTCATAGAACCAGGAAATGAAAGTAACAGGAAACTCAAGGCAGGTGCCCGACCCCACCAACATTTCCCTGAGGTGGCCCCTGGAGGGGACCATCTGTGACCCTCACACAGCCAACGACCTCTATCAAGCCCAAGGGCAAAGAAGGCCACAGAGCATCCTTCATTTCGGAGAAGAATCAAGTAAATCCATGAGAGGCTGACAGGGTCCGAGTAAACAGAAACCAGCTTTTCAGTGAAGATGGCAGGTGAAGACAATTGGGGGATGTGAACGGTCTGCAGGTACCAAGGTCAATAATAAGAAACAGTGTGACAGCAGCAGTAATCAAAGGAAAAGTGAGGGGGAACTTAGAGTCCTGACACTCTCAGTGAGGGAGCCTGGAAGGGGCAGGCAGGACATTCATTCCCTGGCAACACTGTGCTGATGGCCAGCAGGTCAGCGTGTCCCAGTCCCCTCATGGGGTCATTGCACACACACCCAGCAGCCGTCCTCCTGGGCAGCTACAGAGAGGAACATTGCAGAAATGTTGGAAGCAGGAAAAACCAATGTGTGTGACTATGCAGACCACCTGAGTAGGTAAGGCAGGCTGGGATCTCAGCACATGCATCCATACATGTGTGCATGTATGTAGAGAGAACCGATTAGACTTCAGGACCTGTGCTCTATGATGGACCACAGACCTGCCCTCCAGGGACCTTCCACTGGAGGGGGCACCTCTGTAGATAATGTCTCTGTTAAGTGTAGTAACAAGTTCTACTTGAGCTCAGAGAGGGAGCTGAGTGTCACAAATTCCTTCTCCAATGAAGCTTCACATCCCTTGGCATTCAAAAAAGACTTTGGGGCCAGGCTGCTGAAGTCTGAATCCTGGCCCTTCCTCTGTGATTTTAGACAAGTCACTTAACCTCTCTGTGGCGTAATTTCCCTGTCTGTAAAATGGGAGGATCATAGCAGCTTATTTGGTTGCTGTGAGGATTAAATAAGTTAATGTGTAAAGCCTTTAGCAGAGTGCTGGTGTGTGCCTAGAATGCGTGTGTGTGGGTCCTGGCCTGCCTGGTGCAATACTGCTTGCGCATTGCGGTGGCCAGACAGCACACGCCCTAGGCTGGGTGGCTCTATCTGACCGGCTTCGCTGAGAGTGGTGGGATTTCCCTTCCTAATTAAACGCAGCTGGTTTGGACAAACCCGCCACCATCCCACCTCTTCAGTCTTCTAGGGAAAGCCCAGAGATCGTGTTATTTTGGAGAAAGGCGATACCTAGTCGTTGTTGATTTAATACTGTGGACCCTGCTTGCAGATCAAACATTTGAATCATTCTGGGCACATTCATGGGTCTAGACCCGTGGTCGGCAAACTCATTAGTCAACAGAGCCAAATATCAATAGTACAACGATTGAAATTTCTTTTGAGAGCCAAATTTTTTAAACTTAAACTATATAGGTAGGTACATTGTTATTAACTTAGTTAGGGTACTCCTAAGGCTTAGGAAGAGCCACACTCAAGGGGCTAAAGAGCCGCATGTGGCTTGCGAGCCGCAGTTTGCCGACCACTGGTCTAGACTAATGAAGGTGGAATATTCCACCACCGTAGAAGAACATGCTGCCTACCTCATAATTGCCTTCCAAAGCAGCCCCTGAGGGAGAAGGCATGACAACTTCTCAGAGACGTTCCTCTCCTTGGGCTTCCCAAGAATCCGCTGGTGTCTTCTCAGCCAAGGGCTGCTTTTACAATGAGTTCCCTGCTTGATAACAAACTAGGATCAAAGGGTTACGTTTTCCTCTCCCAAACTCCAAAGAAAGGATTCCATTTTGAGTGGCTGCTAGAGAAAGCTGATAGTCTCAGGGTGTCTTCCTCCAACCCTCCAGTAGGAGGGTTGTTGAGTAATTCCATGGAGAAAAGCAGAAAGTCTCCTCTGCCCTGTCCAGCTTAGGCTCCTCCACCTACTTCTTCCCCCTCGGCTGCCACACCCCACCCCCTCCAGCCCTGCAGCTCAGAGTCAGGGTGGTGAGCCCCCTCTGCCCCACTCTTAAGAGCACCTGTAAGTGACTACGAGTGAAAAAAGTAGAAGGCTGAAACTTTATGGCTTGGTATTTGCAAGAATGAGCCTCAGTTTACTCATCTATAGAGTGGGGTAACAAACCCGCCTTCCATACTTTACAAAATCTGGAGAAGGCTCAACCAAGGCCGTGTTCAGAAAAGCACCCCGAAAACTGTAATAAGTCTGCAAATGTCAAGAGTCTGTCACTCCGCCTCATTTTAGTGCTTTTCAAAAGGGGAAAGGTAGAAAGATCAATGCGGGAGAAAAACTGCTGAATCCTCTCATGGCCATGAATCTTCCTCCCGGCTCCGTGTGAAGTCGTGCTGAACCATGTCCACCGTTAGGTTAGTTGAAGGCTGCTGTTAAAATGAAAATGTCACTGTTATTTATGGTTTAAGGCCCACCTGTTTCCAAATAGGTTTTCAGAAGGTGTTAATTTATTGCCAATACTGTATCTTGTGTTACTTTGGCATTTGACTGCTGAGGGAATGAGGGACAGGGGACAGGGGAGATTTAAGCAGACTTGGGGACAGGAGAAAGGCCTGGGGAAACGGCCCTTCCCAGGAAGCTAGTTCCCTAACTAACTACAGGGACCAGCCCTGGACAGTCACAGCCAATCAGTGAGCACACTGGACCCAGCCCAGCAGAGCTCTTATCATCCCCACACCCAGAGGAGGTGAGGGGAGTGGCAGAGAGGATACTGGGACCCGGAGAGTCAGAGAAGGTCACCTTGAGGGAAGCATTGTTGTTCCACTGGGGACACAGCCAGCGCCCAGGCTCCCGGGAGGAAGCCAGGACTCAGTGGCCTGCAGAAGGAGCTATAGCTCCCCTGCTGGGCTCCACATGGCTAAGTGGGAAGCTCCAGGGTAAGAGAGCCTCTGGGGCTAGAGATCCGGGAGGAGAAGGGTCTGGGGGCAGAAGGAAGAACTCCAGGAGTGTGTGTGCAGAGAGGCGAGGCTGGGGAGGAAGGAGATTACACTGGGGGAGAACTTCCATCAGAGACCAGGCACCGCGTACAGGGATTTCAGGTATAAACCCTAGCCCACCGAGGCATTCTGCATCCTCCTGTGGGCGGATTCGTACCCCCTAGGAACCATACCGGGACTTTGGGGACCCTCATAGCACGCTCGGCTTCCCAAAGCCTCAGGAACGGCTACACTGAGAGCCTGTATTCTTAATTTATCAGAAAGGCAGCTGCTTGTAGCTAGATAGTCAGTTCTTGTCTTTATTCAGATTGAAAACATTTAAAGGTCCAATATTTTACAATACATCTTCTGGATGCAGCAGTTAATAAAACCACATTTGAATTTCACTGGAGCCCCCTTTAAACAATAATGAACAAAGATGATACTGTATAACTTAATGGAGAGCAAAATGCATTTTGTCAAGACAGAGAGAGGGAAGGAATTTAAGGAATTATGTGCCCTGGAAAAATCACTCTCTAAAGTCATGAGGAAGATGAATCTGGGCCTTAGCAACTGCATCACTGCAAAATAAGATAAATGACAAGCAAAACAAATGTTTACGTTTCTCAGATTAGAATTCATCTTTGGGTCAGTTGCAACCACAAATGCTGAAGGGTTTTTCTTAATCATGTCATACTCTGCTTACAAAACACTGGTGGCGCAACACGCCCACGGGATCCAGAGCCTGTTTCTGGAGATGCCAGTCAAGGCTCTCAGACATCTTAGCACCTTCCATCTCTGAACACACAGACACACACTCCCTGCCTGCACCAGGCCACCACCCAGGAGCTGGGCCCTTCCTTGGGCATGATTTTCCACTTTGCTCCTCACTCACTTCTGCTGCCTTTTCCCTCCTCGTCCTTTCACAGTCTTCCTGATTCTCCAAGACCCAAGGCAAAGGCCATCTTTCCCATTGAGCTTTCTCTAAAGAGTCTTCTGGTAGAAATGCTTCCATCTGCTGGGCTCCCAGACTTTCCCCACGCCTCTGATAGGGCAGTCGGCTATTAATTCTAGTTACGCGATTACCTTCCTCCAGGTGACACCGGGAGCCACCTGAGAGTTCTCCATGAGATCTAGCCCAGTCTCTGGCATGCAATCAGTATGGAACTGGATTTAATTAAGCAAGTTGTGCTCTATACCCCAGTGCTCTCAGAGGTTCCTCAGATTTCAGTTATAAAATAATTATGGTGTTTCAGGCGCTAGAAAATATAATTCACCCGTGTGTAGTCTTTGGGCCAGGGCAGTGCTATTTTATGCTCTAAAAGTCATAATTCACACAATGAAGTCGATGACTCCCTTAGAGCTCCTTTAGAGCCGAGAGTTCATAAGCTGTCACCTCCAACATACAACCATCCAAAGAAATTAATGGATAGCCAATACGAAAGCAATTATTCCTTTCCTGCTGGAAGGATCAACTCCAATAGAGTTATGTCATATAATTGAAAACAGCATGAATTTGATATTTGAATCTGTCATTAGGTATTTTTAGAGCAGATGAATTATCTGGTGTTCTGAATGTGGGTGAGTATAATTTTTACAAGTGACTAGTCCTAAGATTTGTTTGTTCCTAAAGGGTTTCAATGCCCTAGAAACCCAGCAATTTCTACATTTACAAGCATAATTAATTAGATGTTCTGAGCCCACCTTTATATACAGGATGGCCCCAAGTTGTCCTCCAGGCCCCCACTGGTCCACGGACATCAAGCCCTAGGAGCACTGCTAATACATGAGCATCTCCCTTGCCTCACGGGCACACACCCGGCATGCGTTATTTTCATAATCTAGTTTTCATTGATGTTAAGCCTTTGCGAAGACGGAAGATGGTCCCTTCAGAGGCAGAACTTCCTCGCACTTGTCCTTGGGGTTCCAGCTAACTCTGCTCATGCTGTGCCCTTTGCCTGCTCTCCCCACCTGCACCCCACGACTCCATCCACCTTTCCAACACCACCCCTCCATCTGGCCTGGGTCCCTCCCTCTTCAGGAGCCTCTATGGTCACTTCTCAACCCTCATCTCTGTTCACAGCTACGAGTGCCTCTTAAACTTAAATTGGGTGATCTTCGGTTTAATAATAAAAATGGACTGCTTTGCTTTCTCAAACTTCGCTTCTATGTGCAGGAGTCTAGTCTTCTCAACCAGATGATAAGGCCCAGGAGGGCAGAGACCACATTTTATATTCTGAACTAATTTCTCCATCTGTTCTAAGGAGTATCTCGGGCAGGAGATAAGAGCCATTGATCCAGGCTATAGTCTGATTGGCCATCTTTCATCCCAGGGAATTTTCTTTGCCGTTTTATTAAATGTAAAGAAGAGAAAGATGAAGAGTAATATGATGACGCTTCAAGAATAAATGAACAGCAAATGGGGATGTGCTGTTCCTCCAGCTCAGGAAACACAGACAAAGAAAACCAGACATCAGTGACGGCAAAAGTCAGACTCTTGGAAGAATTCTTGACCAAAATGGTGGAGACTAATTAGGATTTCATTATTTATATCCTACCTACTTCCAAAGGATAGAAACCGCTGCTGAAGGGAGGCTGTGGCGCCCGCAACAGAACTGAGTCTGGAAATATGACTCAGGAGTCAGCATGGCTTTAACTTACTATGTGCAACTGGGCAGATCACTCCCATGCATTGAGCCTCATCTGTAAAATGGGAATAATCCATTGGTGGTTCTCAGCATTCTATGGTATATATTTTTAAATTATATATATTCAAATGCTCTACATATGTTAAGAATTCTCGGGGGGTGGGGGGTCTATAAAAAGTGGATAAATTCTCACCTAAATGGGATCTCTGTTGACCAGAAATCCTGGGGCAACCTGGAAGGCAGACCATCAGCCTCCGCTGCCCAACAGGAAATGGTTCCCCCAGTGGGCAAAGCTGCCAGCCTCGCCAGTTGTATTGCAAAGTGGGAATCCAAACCTGGCTGACCTCATGCTCACTCCCAGGCATGACACAGTGTCCCTCCCTTGGTGGTATTCCCTGGGTCAAGGAGGAATTGTCCTGAGATATCAGGACGATTAGAGTTCTCACAGAGCACACACGACGGAGCCATTGGAGGAGCCCAGAGCCGGATCCCCCCCGAGCCCAGCCCTGTGGTTTCTCTAATCCACTCCGCAAAGCCACAGACATCCTGGGCTGAGCACTTGAATGCGCCCCACCGGTTCTGCACCGAAGGCCCTCCCTGCAGATCCGATGGGGCGCATCAGGGGGCGGCCGTCCTCCCACGCCACCGCAGGCCGCTGACAGCTCCAGGCCAGCCGTGCAGTCCAGTCTGCAGGGAGTTTTCTGCCCTCGGGTTCTTTTCAGAAACCTGACAGGCCCAATAAAGGCCCGGTGCTGATGGAGAGAGCGGCCCGCGTCCTCCCAGCAGCCCGCTGCCTCCGCTGACACAATGGGGCCGCAGTAATCCCATTACACCCTCGTCTTTCATAATTACTCTCTTTCTCCAAGTGACAGAGCATCCCAACGGCAGGGAAGGGAACTATTTTTAAACTATTTTTACCTAAAAAAAAAAAAAGACTCGTTTTTTCACAGATATAGTTCTGTTCTATAAATCACACTAGGGACAGAGTGGGTACTAAGGTTGGCAGAAGCAAGCCCCCCCCCCCCCCCGCCCAAGAGCTCGCCTTGCCCAACCTGCCCAATAACCTACACACGCTTTTTTTCTCCTCCTTTTTGTTTCTGAGGTCCCTCTGCCAGCCCCTCCCTGACTCTAGTCTAGGAGCAAAAAAAAGAAAGAAAAAAATTACAAAGGCATAGCTTCCCGTGAGTGACTTGTGGCCTGCTTCTTCCCCCCTCCCCACCCCACCCCACACCTACCTTCTTGAGACCAGCTCTCCTTGCCCTTCTCCTCCGGTCTGGGAAAATACGTCTGCAGGATGTATTTCTAGAGCAGTAGCACCTCAATGAGAGGACATGAAGCCGGGGGAGGGCAGTGGAGGGGAAAAGCAAAATAAAGCCACTGAGGAGCCACGCTAGCTGGGGCAGGAGCTTCAGCCGGGCTGGGGTGACCTCCCAGAGGGGACGGCACCTTCAGAAACCGGGCACCACCCCAGCCCCCAGGACCATCCTGCCATCTGCCTGCCTCTTACAAATTCCTCAAAGACACCCCAGTGCCGCCACGGTAGTTATATTGATAAGGAAGCTGGAGCGCTGGAAATGAATCAATGGCACCACCAGGATTTCTCGAATATCAATCTATCGAATTACTGCACCTCCCTTGCACTCGCGTTTGTGGGGTCAATAGCTATCGGTCTCGCTCACCACGGTTAGTGTATCATTGAAGCCCGCGTATATTATCTGTCCCTCAGGGTTATATTCTCTCACTCTACCTACAGAACTCTCGGCTGCTCCTCTCGCCAGCCCGGCGCTCTCCCATTTCCCCGCTCCAACTTTCCTGTTTTTCCTTCCTTTCCCCTCCTCCCACCATCTCTGACTGGCCCATCTTGTTTCTAGGCCTGGAGTCTTCCTAGCTGTGGTCAGGTGATGCATCTGAGAGACAGGAAGACAGTGAGAGGAGAGAAGGCGGCTCTACTGGTCCCTTCCAGCCTCCCAAGTGGTCTTTGGTGACAGATTTGCATTTAGCTTAGAGATGCAGACACCCCCTCACACCAAAGCCAGATCATGGGTCTCAGAGCAGGTGGGGCCCCTCTAAAGGAGACTGTGTAGCAAATGCAGCACTAGGGTAAGCCATGGGATTAGACCAGGCCCTCGGCAGGGGACGTTGTGAAGACCTGCCCACAGCATTGCTGAAAAGTGCCACAGAAAGGCCTACAGAGCAGTGAGCATCCTTAGCCACACAAGGAACAGGAGGTGGAGGCAGGGGAGGAAGCCAGGGACACAAGAAAGAAAAGTCACTTCGAAACAATTACTAAGTGACATGAGCTCGGCAGAACCAAGGGCACGTTTATCATGGGCATTAATAAGCATTGGTTTCATTCCACCTTCAGCAGGCGTCAGAAGTAGTGAGGAAAATGAGGCCCCTCATCCCATTCATCCCACCTGCTCTGTCTGTGCAGAAAAGCAACCTAAACGAAATGTGGAGACACAAGAGAGAGGCAGAGAGTCTGTGGTGTGATTAACAATGGCTGTTGATGGCCTGGTGGGAACACACCAGAGGGAGCTCAGAAAAGTGAATGAAGCGGAGGTTGCTGGTGCCAGCCCCAGTTTTCTGTAACTGCTGGCTCGGTGGGGAAGGGCACGTTTAAAGAACGTCTCCCAACTCCTCGAGGATCAAGGTTTGCTGGTGTAGAATTGCTTTTGATTCCCAGGACACAGGAGGCCGGGCACCATCAGACCAGCCTTCCCGCCAGGAGGTGGGAGACAGGATTGGCAGAGAAAGCATTAAGCTAAAAGTCATCACTGTCAGGAAGTCCTAAGTCTAATCCCAAGAAAGGAGAGTGTTGATTTGTGAGCGTGTTGATTTGTAAGTCTTTTCATAAGAATGGCATGTGGCCACTAATTAAGGCGGCGGAGAAACAGCAGTGAAGAGCACAGGCTACACGCAGCTACACCAGCCTCGGTCTTAGCTCCTCTGCTTCAGTAGCTGCCAGTCTTGGTCAAATACCTTGTTTTTTCCTCATCTCAAACAATGGAAATTAAAAGAGGAGCTACCATCATAGTGACATCACCACGGAGCCCTGCTGGTTGTTTACAGCCAGTCTGATTGGTTGATGCCTCTTCCGATTGGGTGTTGCCGGAGCCACACCAGTTACTCTCTTGACTCCTGAATATCACTCCTCTCTCTCTTATAAGTTGGTTGTGAGGCATGAATGAAATTATAAGGGAAATGCTTAGCTCAGTGTCTGGTGAAAATGCCCAATGGCATTCGTTATGGATTGAATCATATCCCACAAAGGAGATATGCCGACAGTCTAACCCCCGGCACCTCAGAAAGTAACCTTATTTGGAAATAGGGTCATGCAGATGTGATTAGTTACGATGAGGTCATACTGAGTGATGGGTCCCTAATCTAGTATGACTGGTATCCTTGAAAGAAGATGGCCATGTGATGACACAGAGACACAGGGAAGGGCCATGTGGAAATGAAGGCACAGGTGGGAGTGATGCATCTCTAAGCCCAGGAGGGCCTAGAGCAGCGGTTCTCAACCTGTGGGTCGCGACCCCTTTGGGGGTCGAACGACCCTTTCACAGGGGTCACCTAAGACCATCGGAAAACACATATAGAATTACATATTGTTTTTGTGATTAATCACTATGCTTTAATTATGTTCAATTTGTAACAATGAAATTGGGGGTCACCACAACATGAACTGTATTAAAGGGTCGCGGCATTAGGAAGGTGAGAACCACTGGCCTAGAGGGTCTCGCCCATCACCAGAAGCCAGGAGACAGGCATGGGACAGACCTTCCCTCAGAGCCCTCAGCAGGAACTAACCCTGATGACATCTCGGCTTTGAACTTCTAGTGCCCAGAACCATCCCTATGTGAGAAAGCTGTGTAGTTTTAAGCTACCCAGTTTGTGGTAATTTGTTATGGCGGCCCTTGAACACAGTATTACACTGGGCACACTCCTCAAATGCATGAACTCGAAAAGTATCCAGGAGAAGACCTTAATATTCTTGTTAGTCCAGTCTCTCATGTGGTGCTTGAAAGGCCATCTTCAGCATTCTCAGGTAGTAGTCTAGCTGCTTGTGCTTGGATACCTCCAATGACCGGAACTCACTGCCTATCATGACAATCCAGTAGCTCTGACGATTAGAAAAACTGTTCTTTATATGGAGCCAAAAATATGTTTTCCTATAGATTCCCCTTATTTGGTGGAAACTACCTTCCTTGAACCTTTTGTCATAGAAATGTCAAATCCCTTAGCATTTAACATCCCTTCAAATACTTGCATTCATTGAACAAGCCATGTTAGTTGCTATGTTATGTTATCTTACGTTCTAGCACATATCAGTGGTTATCACATGCAATTTCTTTTGTGTATAATGAACCCTATCTTCTCAATCTAAAGAGTAATCTATTAAAATCCAGTTCGATATTACATATCTCCTGCTATCTTCTCAATCTAAAGAGTAATCTATTAAAATCCATATCTCCTAGTAGACTAGGTTATGCTGTGGGAAACACCAAAAACAAAACCTGTGCTTCAGAAACCAGAGGATTACTTCTCTCTCACGCACTGCCACCTACTGTGGCGCAGCAGGGGCTCTCGGTGTGTTGTAGTAGCTCCGGGACCCAGACAGAGAAAGCAGCCAGCATCTGGAACACTCCCCTGTGGCAGGGATAAAGCTCCGGAGCGTCACCCATCGGCAATAATGCCCCGGCCCAGAGGTGACACTCCTCACTTCCCCTCAGAACTCATTGGCCAGTGCTAGTGGCATGGCCTCACCCAACCAGCAGGAGGCCCAAAAATATAGGCCTAGACAATATAGTCCTTCCGTGTGTCTGGAAGCCAGGCCCAGGAACACTGGGCCCACGGCACTGGTGGTCACCCATACCCTGAGTGGATTTCCTGCTGTTCCACCCTCCTGCTTGTTGGTCAAGGTCATGAGCACATTACACTGTCATTATCCTACTTGTGTTTCCATCTCCTCCGTGAGACTGAGAGCTGCTCAAGGGCTGGGATTAGGTCATAATAAACATTTGGTGTGCGGAGGTATTTGTGACCAGTGACCATGCATCCACAGTGAGAGCCAAGGTCCTGACAGTGGTGGCCAGGCCGTATCTGATCCGGATAGGGCAAGAACCAGACAGTTATTCTGCCTGTCCACAAACCACAGCTATGCATTTCACTGAATGCCAGGTACTAGCTAAGTATTATACGGGTACTAACTCGATCATCACTACAATTCCATAAGGAGGGTCCTCTTATGATCCCCACCTTACAGATGGGGAAACTGAGGCATGAAGAGCTACATGATCTACCACTCACAGGTAGAAAGCAAAGCAAAGGAGTGGGGTATGCACCCAGGCAGTCTGACTCCAGAGCCAGCTCTTAACCTTTGATCTCCAATCTCGACATCTCTGGGCAGAATTTCCTCCATCCTAAGATGGGAATAACCCTAATGCTCCGACATAGGGATGTTCTGAGGGCCAAGTAGGTCAGGTGTGAGGTGCACAGTCCACATTCAGTACATGTTCCGTTTGCTGCCTCATCCTTGGACTCACAGTTACTCTCCCTTCATCAGCCCTTAGACCTTAATCTTCTTAGTAGCTTTAAAGCCACCTTTAGAACCCAACTTTGTTGGGCCACTTTTCTCCTCTATGTGGGGAATAAAAAAGCAATATAATTTCCCTAAACCTGATTTGCATGACAGTAAATATATTGTTCTTTGTGGTTCTTTGTGACTGGGTAACCAGCAGAGGAGCTAATTTATTAGTTTAGCAATTTAAGCAGGACCTCGGAAGAAAGGAGCCCCGATCACGCAGCGCTGGGACTGTGCTAATGAGAAGATTAGAGGCGTGTGCAGCCCGCACGGTCCCAGATAATCACTCGTGTACCCAAGGATTATTAACAGCCACAATTACCGGGAACTATATTATCTGCCTGGCTGGTTATTCTCAAGTCGACTTGTATTGAAGAGATGAGCTTGGAAGAGTTAATAAGTTATTTTGAAGAGGCTGGTGGGTGTCCTTCATAATAACTATCTGTGGAAATGCGAGGGTGCGCCTGAGGCTCCACGGTGCCTTCATCCTAATTCTCACCCAGGAGTGGAAAGAAGCACTGAATTTTCTTTGGAGAAAGAGACTCTCCACAGAGCCCGGGCCCCCGCCTCGCAGGCCCTCTTTGCTGGAACCACTTGCCAGCATGGGGGCCGGTCTCCTGTGTTGCAGATAATCTTTGGGAGCAGTGTCCATTTCAGGGGACAAAGCTCTGGGCTTTTATGACCCTGGTAGTTCCCGTCCCTTCCCAGACTCCCTCCCCTTGAAAGTCTTCGGCCGCCTGTCCTTGGGCTTTGCAGGACTCTGCACAGCATGGCACCCGGCGCAGGTCTCAGAGGTAACTTCAGTCCTGTTTCTCTTGCAGATTCCGACAACTCCATGCTGTGAGCTGCGGGCTGGTCTTGAACCCAGAGCTCTGCACGGAGGATGGGGGCCGACGGGGAAACTGTGGTCCTGAAGAACATGCTCCTTGGCGTCAACCTGATTCTTCTGGGCTCGATGCTCAAGCCCACAGAGTGTCAGCTAGAGGTCCCCACGGAGAGGGGCCAGAGACCGGCGGTGGAGGAGGAGGGAGGCATTGCCAGCTACAACACATCCGACAAAGAGCCGCCCGTGGTCTTCAACCATGTGTACAACATCAACGTGCCCCTGGACAGCCTCTGCTCCTCGGGGCTGGAGGCCTCGGCCGAGCAGGAGGTGAGTGCGGAAGACGAGGCACCGGCCGAGTATCTGGGCCAGACCTCCGACCCGGAGAGCCAGGTCACCGTCACCCACAGGATCAACCTCCCCAAAAAGGCCTGCCCATGCGCCACCAGCTCGGCCCAGGTGCTGCGGGAGCTGCTGAGCCGCATCGAGATGCTGGAGAGGGAGGTGTCGGTGCTTCGGGACCAGTGCGGCAGCAGCTGCTGCCAAGAAAGTGCAGCCACAGGTAGGGCTGGGCCCCTGCAGGGGCTTCGGGTGGGAAGAGGAGGGGAATCGGCCCCTCTTCACGTGCAAGGAAACGAGCCCCAGTCTGTAGCTCTGTGATAAAGCATCTCTGAGATCTGCACACAGTCCTCCCGGAGGACTGGCACCCGCATCCTCCACACCCACACGCTCGCCTAGTCCGTGTGAAAGACATTACTTGCTTCTGGGGGGATGAGTCAGGGAATGGCACATCCGTTCAGCACAGCAGTGAGCAGGGAGTTTGATGTCTGTCTTCATTCATCTTGGGTTTTTACAGGCTGTTGAATTGATATCTCTCCGTGTTAACCTGAGGGACTAGAGAATGCAGGCGCATGTTCACTCAGTCGCAGCCTTTCTCCCATCTGAGTAAATGATAGTCATCAAGGTCTCCCAGGACCCATCCCCGTCTTCTCCAGCAAGATGGAAGTTCTGGCCCCTGCCCCCTCCACCGGCACGCACATGTGCACACACCTGCTCACACACACACACACATGCACACACACGCACATTGCTTATTCTGCACCCCTTCCAAAGGCTGAATGTCCGGGAGAGGTAACTCCAGCCTCACTCACCCGCTGAAAGTAACACTTAGGAGTTACTGTCTGTGCCTCTCTGATAGGTCATTAGGTTTTCAGAGTCTGACTCCCTGAGTTCAAATCTGGACTCTGCTATTTACTAGTTTAATCCTTAAGCAAGTCCCATGACTTGTGCCTTTTGTTCCCTGTTGACAAATGGGGATAGAGCAGAACGGCAAGGAGCATTAAGATACAAGCATCCACTCAGGTGAAAGCCTGGCTCCTCGTGAGCCCACAGGAGCATGAGCTATTGCCCGCTGACCTGCCTGAGCAGCAGCTGTTTGCTGCCTTGTGTGCACATCTCCTCTCACCCAAAGGCCCCGTAGAGTCCTGCCATCCTGCCATTCATCCTTTGGTGAGAGCAGGAATCTGTCTCACTAGCTTGGGTTCCAGCTTTCACATCTCGTATCTCCAGGCTCTGGCAGGGATGAAGGCAGTAGTGGCCCGTATGGCCCACGTGTCTTGAGGCACACGGACATGAGTGTGGGCAGTCTTGAGGTGCCATGGTTTTCTCACCTCCTCCTCTCCCCAACCAAAACCGTAAATAAAACAGTCTGAAGAAGAGAAGAAAGTCCAGTTGCCCCGTCTCCCATCCCTCAGTGAGAACTGTCAGGTCAGTTATCCATGGAGCCAGAACACGGGGAAATCATAGGTGTCCATGAACATGGGCTCTTTGCTGCCCGGGAAGCTGGGCGGCTTTCTGAGTGGCTCAGAAAGCCACCTCCCACCAGGCTCCCTGGCAGAAGTGGGGAAATCTACAAGCGAGCCTGTGTTCAGCAATGTCAGTGTGCTATCCGTTCAGGCCGTGAGGGTGACTGAAGTGACAGGATTAAACAGGATATAACTTACTGCACTTCAGATCCCCAAGGCCAAGTGCAGAGAAGGATGTCACGCCGGTGCTGGGCTTGTGTTTGTTTAATAAGTTTGTGTGATTCATGTTAGCCAGATAAATTAGCCACTGTGCTTCTAGCGTGGTAAGGGCTAGGACAGAGATGCGCACAGAATCCTAAAAGGATCATAGCAAACAGTGACTGCAGGAGACTGAGGTTGAGGGAGGCCTTTGAACTGACCTTGGAGCCAAGGGCTGATGCATGAGCAGAGTGAGTGTGAGGGCAGGAAGCAGAGGGAGTAGGGCAAGTCCGTGGCACATACGACCTTGCCCTGCATAGCAAGCCCAGTGCTCAGCCTAATGCCCTGGGAACCCCTTCAGTCCCCAGAGCACCTGGGCATCTTTGTCAGGGGCTGTCCTTGGGCTGTGGGACCCTCCTTGGCTTGCCCAGAGAGAGAATGGAGGAGCCTGAGCCTTTACACCCCCAGGGACAGCCCTTAACCCATGATGAGGGGTAACCTGCACTGTGACCCGAGCATCCTGCAAGACTAACCCCCAGTTACCTTCCCTGGACTTGGCCCACAATGTACCTGGCTGGGGCTCCTTCCCTCCCCAAACTTCCCCTTTCCCCAACCAGATTTTTGGGGACCACTTTCTAATAAGTCACTTTCACTTGAATCTTCATCTAAGGCCTCTTCCTCAGGAATGGAAGCTGAGACACCTCAAAACTGAGCTCCTGATGTACAGGGACCAGATCTCACTCATCCTTATCCCAGCGCCATGCTAGGCACAGACAACCCACTGGGGAATATATTTATGAAATTGATTATATGGGTTGAAATGAACTCTCAGTGACATACATTGATCAGAGAGGGAGAAGAGGTCTCTGCCCACCCCGCCCCAGGCACCATTTTCAGGGGGTGCCACTGCCCCCCTTTGACCTTCTCCTTGACCTTTCCAGGACAACTGGACTACCTCCCTCACTGCAGTGGCCACGGCAACTTTAGCCTCGAGTCCTGCGGCTGCATCTGCAATGAAGGCTGGTTTGGCAAGAACTGCTCAGAGCCCTCCTGCCCCCTGGGCTGCTCCAGCCGGGGCGTGTGCGTGGATGGCCAGTGCATTTGTGACAGCGAATACAGCGGTGAGGACTGCTCCGAACTCCGGTGCCGCACCGACTGCAGCTCCCGGGGGCTCTGTGTGGACGGGGAGTGTGTCTGTGAGGAGCCCTACACTGGCGAGGACTGCAGCGAGCTGAGGTGCCCCGGGGACTGCTCCGGGAAGGGGAGCTGTGCCAACGGGACCTGTGTGTGCCAGGAGGGCTATGTGGGCGAGGACTGTGGCCAGCAGCACTGTCTGAACGCCTGCAGCGGGCGAGGACACTGCCAGGAGGGACTCTGCTTCTGCGAAGAGGGCTACCAGGGCCCCGACTGCTCGGCAGGTAGGAAGGGGCGCTCCTGGGCATTGGCATGGGTGGCCCAGCAGACTCACTGGAGAGGGGAAGAGAGATGGGAAGGAAGGTGGATTTTAGGCAAAATGATTCCCCATTGGGTTGTGCTCGCTTGCTTTCCAAGGGAGCTGGTTTCTTCGTCAATCACAGTGGATGGGGCAGACTTAAGGGGGGGAAGGGGAAACCTGAAAAGGTCAGGTTCATGCTGAAAGTTGGATCTTACGCTCAGACTGAACAAAGGCAACAGCAACAGCGACAGCTTCCCACTGTCCTTGAGTGGAGGGAAGGGGAGAGACGGGCCAGGGGACCACCTTGGGCAAGGCCGCTCTGACTCAGAGGGCGTCCAGAATATCCCCCTTGCTCGCCGCCATGTCCCAGGACAAGTCTCAACCACCACTTGAGATGGGGGTTAGCCTGTGATTTTGGAGCCTATATTACTCAGTGTCAGTTTATGAAATGGTCTAGGGTCCACATGGAAAAAGAAGTGTTTGTAGGTAAGGAATGAAATGCAAACAGGAATAAAGCAGCCAAGGCATCAAGCAGCAGCTCACGTTCTGACAATCAGTGCAGAATGTTAGAAGGCCATGACTCACGCTGTTCCAGATGACATGCAGCAAATTGGAACCAAGCCCATCTGGGGTCTACAGCACGGACACCGTACAGAGGTGTCCTAAAACCAGGAAGGAAATCCTGCGGTGGGAAGAGTACCAGCAACTCACTGGAGATGACTTTTTTGCCTAAAATCAGATTATTTTTATCATCTCACTATTATTGCTCATCTGCTGACTAAATGTGTGTGTCTAAATAGCACAGATTAAGGGATTGACCTTGATCCGTTTCATCTGCACTTCAATTTGTAACCGTGGGCTGGAGTGCCCATGAGGGGGATTTAAAATGCAATTTAAAAAAATAACAAACAAACATTTTTAACCCTCCTGATGGGGTGATTCTGGGAATTTTCCGATCAGCCCTCTGATGTCAGTTTATGGGAGGAATGCTGGAAGCCTTTACTTCTTCAGCATCCTCAGTGACTCCCCCGAGAGAGCAGGCCAGCCACACCAGGCTCCTGCACTGTGACTTCAACTTAAATTCTATCAAAGTTCATTGGCAATAACAACAACAACAACAACAACAACAAAACCCCGTGACTTCAACTTAAATTCTATCAAAGTTCATTGGCAATAACAACAACAACAAAACCCCACGAGTGAGCAAATAATAATGTACTGCTTAGGAAAAAATATTTTCATGTTCCTTCACTTTTTTCCATATTCAATAATTTCATTTAGCCACCTGGTTTATTTTCTGAATTGAAATATCTTTTTAAAAGTATACTTAGTTCTACCAACTGTTATGAAAGAAAATTTAAGCAGAAGTGAAGCCTCACTGTTTCTAGATCTGAAATCACTAGGTGGTTGCTGGGGAAGGGAGGCTGACACGTGGTCCCGATTCCCACCCACAGGGTGAGGCTCCCTGGGCCCCATCTGAGGATGCGAAAGATCAGCTGGGGCCACTGCTCCGTATGGCTACCCTCTAGTCCACGTGCTTCTGAATGGAATGGCTCTGTGTTGGACTGTACATACCTGTCATGTTCTACAGGGACAGGTCCCCTTGAAGACATAATCTTAAATTTGATCCAGGGTCCAAACCGAACTGGAGCCCTCCTGGCCATTCAGGGAAGGCACCACAGCTGTTAGTATAGCTCCTGCTCAACTGGGTGGAGTCCAAACCCTGAGCCCATGTGACCTCCAACACATCCTCTCTGGCTGTTGGAGGATCATTTCTGAAGGCCCAGATAAATTACTTCACAGGTTCCCAAAGCATGTGAGGAGGGACAGTTACATCATCTCCATCTGTTTCTATAGCAACCCGAGCCATCGCTCGCTGTAGGAGGGACTGCTCTCGATGCCTTTTAAACCAAACGTCCAGGTCTCTGCCAGAGACCATGAAGGGCATTGTCTAAAGTGCTGCTTTGCTGGCTCATGCGGGAGAGGGGGTAGTTATCCTCTGTTGGTCATCTCTGGCCAGGCGCACACACTACAGTGTCACTGCCACCTTCACCCACAGGCACGAGGAGGTGAAAACATGGAGAACCACAAAACCAACGTCCTCGCAGGCCACTCTTCCCACTCTGCCAGGGTGCAGAAAGCCTGCCTGCCTGCTGTGGGTTTCATTCTGAGGCCCTGAGCTGCTAGAGGCTGAATGCAATTGAGAGTTGGCGAGGACACCGTACTGGACTCCCAGCCTTGGTCTTTGCTCGTAGTGGGCCATGAGGCGAAATCACAACCATCCTGCCTGTTCTCTGGCCATGTGAAGATATGGCACAGTAAATTCATGAATAGGAGCACTTAAAACAGGCCTCAGAAAGAAGCTGCTCTGGGCTCCTCATTCCCCAGATTTAAAAAGCAGCAGTTCAGAGAGACAGAGATTCTTGCAGGGCCAGACAGCTAATGGATGGCAGGGCAAGAATGAGAACCCTGGTCACCGACCACCTTCTAGCACTCTTTAATCCTCTCCGGAATGCCGAGTAGAGAGGAATTGAAAGATAAAAATGTGAAAAGCCACATACACAAAGAAATAGTCTCTTGATATTAAAGCCAAGCTCTGTCAAATGATAAAAAGAAATCAGATGTTGGAACCAACTGTTCACACCTCCCCCAGTGCAGCAGGTTAATGCGAGAGCTGGCCAATGCGTCAACAGGATGAAAGAACCAGCAGAGCAGGGTCCCCGGACTTCCTCCGTCAGACCCATGGGGATTCATCAACGTCAGCCTCTGCCTCTGCTTGCACCCCAGCCAGCCCTGCCTTTGGCACCTGAAATTTCAGACCCATGGGGATTCATCAACGTCAGCCTCTGCCTTTGCTTCTGCCTGCACCCCAGCCAGCCCTGCCTTTGGCACCTGAAATCACTCGTTCGTTGGAGCAAAACACTTCACACAACTAATCTAGGTGCAACATTGATGCAAATCTACAAGGGAAACAGCATGGCATCTTTGCAGATATGCAACTCCATGCCTCAAACCAGTTTTTTTCCATTTTTTTGTTGTTGTTAATCCTCACCCAGGGATTTTTCCCACTGATATTTAGAGAGAGAGTAGAAGGGAGGGGGAGAGACAGAAAAACATCGATGTGATAGAGACACACAGAATGGAACCCTGGGCCCTTCAGTCCACGGGTTGACGCTCTATCTACTGAGCCAAACCAGCTAGGGCCCAATTTATTCCCTTTTAATCACCCTCTCTTCCCAAGGTTTCAAGGTTGGAACCCCAGAAAGTAAGACACTGCTTTGCACCCTAAATTCACAGCATCAAGGCACATGGCTCCTTTATAGTTTGCTTTAAGTTCAGTCCCATTTCATTTCATAGGAATTACTGACCCCCAGTGCACACAGCTCCTGCCAGTTTCAAGGCAAGTGGGGACCATCTCATCAGGAGAAGCAGTGCCTACCACCAGCCTCGTGTCCCACGATAAAACCTTGCCAGGTGAAGTTATCAAGATAAAAAATCCTTCCGCACCTCATTTTTACTTTAAAATCCCCAAATGCTCGTCTGGGATCATCCTCTGTTGGCATCCTCTGTAGCTTTCTTTTCGGGAAGAAGGAACCAAAAAGGAATACTGACTTGTCCCAAATGCCCCAAGAGCTGCTGGTGACGGGAAATTTGGAAGGGCCATTCCTGTCACTGTGGCAGGGGACGTCCCGCAGAGGAAGCCTGGAATCGGTGTGACTCACGGGCCGCAGGCACTCGAGACCCATTTTTAAAAGAAGTTGCTACGATAAGCAGCCTGGAATTCACCCGCTAAAGGACAGTCTGAATTATTCTCCAACCTGGTTTTCCGTTGGAGGGCTGTGTATACATGAAAGAAGACATCCGACACCACCGTGACCCGGTCTACAAACTGGCAGGGAAAGAACACTCAGTGTAGACGATCTGGATTTGAGAATCAGTTCTTCTGTAACCCACCTCCTGGGCTTTTGGCAAGTCCCTTAACCCGGGCCTTGGTTTCTCCATCTATAAGGCTGGGATCGTTATAGCTACACGATCTGCTTCACTTGGGCTGCTATGGACAGATTTTTAAAAATTCTAATTAGAATGTGTGTCTGAACATGTTTTATAGAGTCAGAAAGGTTTCCTTAAACCAGCGGTCGCCAACCTTTCGGACCTCACGGACCACCAGTTGGCAAGCGCTGTGATAGACTGTGAAATGCTATGCCGCCTCAAAGGGGTGTTGTTTACTGGGTGAGAGCTTAGACCCATTCTGCCTGGTTCAAACCATAGCTTCTGTGTCTGCTGACAGTTTCGTTTCTCATCTCTAAAATAGGGGTAATAATGATACATGTCCCACAGTATTGGTGAGAGGATTTAGCATCGTTCCTGATGCATAATAAATGCTTACTATAGTCATGCAAACTACTCAGAGGTTCTATAGATCAATTCTTTTATTCCCCCTTGGTCCAGGCGTTATTCTGTAGGCACTATACACAATGTTTTTAGTGCAGTTTAAACTTCAGTAATGTCAGAATTAGAAATGATATGAGCTTATTATCAATTATCATTTGAAAGTCTATTTAAATTTCATTTACATTTAGTTTTATACATTTAAAGAATAAATTTTTAATGTTTTGTTTTGGTCAACATTTGCCATCTTCAGTCGGAGGAAGCTCTGTTGCTTAGACTGTTTCACACAATGAACAGTTTGGGGCAAAAGCAATCAAAGCAGATACTCAACATTGCAAATATGTGGTCCTAATGTCCATCCTAAGAGTCTGGGCGCCTCTTGTCGGCCACTACCAAGAATTTGAGGGTGCACATGTGAGCACAACGGGGGGCGGCGGGGGGAGGTGGAACAGCCACGTTCCACACACAAATTCTGTGTACAGTAGCCGGCTTAGTCCTACATTCTTATACGGTAAAAAAGAAAAAATGAGAATTCTTGGAGGAGAAATTCAAAACCAATGGCAACTTTTAAACTAACCAAAGCTTCCATTACATATAAACTTAAATGTTAATTATGACTATTTAAATATTGGCCCGATCTTTGATTTCATCTATGAGCACCAACTGCAGGCACACTAGAATTAGCCTCCTAATTGGTCTTAAAGGTTCAATTATTTAATACCACATTCCTGGTGAATCTCTATTTCTTAAGAGAACCATACATGAAAGGCTATTTCTAGGAGGTTTAATCTTTGGCGATTCTTTGATTAGCATTTGAACAAGAGAGAAAAGCAAAGCCCTCAAGAATACTTCTTTATCATTATCCCCAAGATCAAGGCTAATAAAAATTAGCTTAAGTTACATTTCTTTCAAAACTTAAAGTATCTTTTTAGCAGAGAAAATGATACAATAAAGCATTATTGTATGTCTTTAACTGTCCATGGTATCCAGGACTTACTGTTTGGGCTTCTTATTGTCTACAAAATAACCAGGAATAAGCCTTTATTTCCACTTGCAAAATCAAATATTGTCTTCTAGGGTAATTTGGTGACAACTTATTAAACTATCAAAAATTTTGGCCACTGGTATGCTGTTAAGTATCTAATAACTGAAGAAAAAAATGGAAGTTCTTGCTTTATAGCATTTGCCAATTTCCATGGTGTAAATACTCCCTCTGTGGCCAATTTCAAACTACCAACATGACATCACTACACATGGAGTTGGCAATAGCTGTGCAGTAGAATACAATTATATAGCATTGCCACCAGAAACACAACACATGTGCATTACCTCAAGGGCATAGAAAATAGTAAAATGTAGCAAAATAATTTGAAACTGATGAATTTTGAGTATTTATTACCGTTGTTTGTAATATAATTTACTTAATTCTGAGTTTATATTTAATCATTCACAATGGCTCTATTTAACAACTGTCTTGCAAAATTCGGGAGAATTTGGCCATCAACTTTCAGGAGTCAATAGGAGCTGATTCCAGCACACCACTGACTCAGGGCCCCATGGAGGTGGGAAAACTAAGCACAGAAAGTTAAGAACCTGCCCACAAAGAGCATTAGAAATCACCCAGCCATTGAGCTGAGCAGAACATTGAAAAAGGGCACCTGGGGTGAGATGTGAGGGAGAAAGGTGAGTTGAGGATGGAGAAGGCAGTCCTCTGAGCTCATGCTATCTGTGTATTGCCTCCTGGTAGCTGCCCCTCCAGAGGACTTGCGAGTGGCTGGTATCAGCGACAGGTCCATTGAGCTGGAATGGGACGGGCCGATGGCAGTGACGGAATATGTGATCTCTTACCAGCCGACGGCCCTGGGGGGCCTCCAGCTCCAGCAGCGGGTGCCTGGAGATTGGCGTGGTGTCACCATCACAGAGCTGGAGCCAGGTCTCACCTACAACATCAGCGTCTATGCTGTCATTAGCAACATCCTCAGCCTTCCCATCACTGCCAAGGTGGCCACCCGTACGTACCATTTCCCCGTCCTGCTTCATTTTTCTTTTCTCCTCCATGAGATCATGGGCATTCATGATAGTACGCAGTGTCTTTTCTTAATTCTTCAGGGATGCCTGCAATAGTCATTGTGCTTGAGGGGTCAGTCTTCCGACATGACCCCCTTGGGAAGGGTATGCCGATAGAAAGGCACTTCGATGAAGAAGGTTTCCAAACTCAGGCAGCTTCCATCAATTACAGAACCAAAGGACAAAAAGTACTTTATTGAGCTCTTTCTTGTTCTAAGCTAGATCTGAATAGAGGTCAAGGGAAGTTATGAGAATTCTACAGACTTTGATTCTAGTTAGAGATTAAAACCAGGAGATCTGAAATGGGACGTATGATAAGCGTGCGCTAAAGGTGTGTTACAGATGGTAAGTGTATAGTAGAGTGGGAAAATATCTTATTTAAGATCACAACTGACAACACCCACTTCTCATAGAGAGGTGGCATAATTTCCTGGTGGTCTTTTGTTTAACAAAATATCTTGATAGTCCATTTTGATTATAAAAGTTGAGGTTCTAGAACAGGGGTGGGGAACGTCCAGCCCAAGGACTGTATAAGGCCTGCAAAATCATTTGGGGTGAGTTAATTAAACATTTGACTAAATGCAGCAGGCTAATTTTTAAGTTGATAATTTTGTATGGCCTGCAAATGATGTAATAAATACCCAAATGGCCCTTGGCAAAAAAAAGTTCCCCACCCCTACTCTAGAACATAGTTTAGAAAATTTCAATGGGGAGAAAAGAGTGAGAGAGAGCAAGTAAACTGCTCCCGTTAAGAAATGGGCATTTTCCTTTTTCATTTATAACAAGGGAAAACTCCTATAGGTGTGTCTCTATATTTTGTATGTTTATTTAAGCACAAATTTTAGAAGACTGCATACCAACTATTAACATTGACTATATTAAGGAGGAGACTGGGAAGGAGTTAGGAAGTCACTGTTATTTTTTTCTCTTTATACACCTCTGACTTCTTAAATCATTTCCAATGCCACCTCCTGACTCTCAGACACAAGCTCAGTTCTGACACTACCTGGAGTTAGTGTCAGATCCCACAGGTTTAGGCTCAGTCTCAGGGGGATGGCCCCCACTTCAGGTCCCAGCTTGTCACCAGTACTTCTGACCCCCTGGCTATAAACTCAGGGGTCCCCACAGCCTCTCCTTAGATTTGATAATTAATGATGACAACTCACAGAACTCAGGAAAGTGCTTTACTTACCAACTTATTATAAAGGACACAACTCAGGAGCAGCCAGATGAAGAGATGTGTAAGGCAAGGTATGTAGGGGATGGGCGTGGAGCTTCCATGCCCCCTCGGGTACTCAGCCTCCCAGTACCTCCATGTGTGTACCCCCTGGAAGCTCTCTGAGCCCCCCGTGTTTGGGGTTTCTTATGGAGAGTTGATTATGGAGGCACAATTGATTAAGGCATGGAGGTTGGGAGTGGGGCTGAAGGTTCCAACCCTCCCATCATGCCTTGGTTTCTCCAGAGACGGGCTATCTGGGGACCCAGCTGCCAATTATCTCATAATCACACAAAAGATCTTATTAGTCCAGAGATTCCAAGTGTTTTAGGAGCAGTGTGCTAGGAACCAGCGACAAAGACCAAATATTTATTTTTAATTTTTATTGTGGAAACTGTTACATATGTCCCCTTTCCCCCCCATTGACCTCTTCCATCCTGCCCCCGCCCCCAACCCTAGGCCCTCACCACCCCATTGTCTGTGTCCATGGGTTATGCATATATGCATGCAAGTTTGTTGGTTTCTCTTCCCACATCCACCCTGCCCTGCACCCACCCTTCCCTGCCTGTCCTCTGAGGTTCGACAGTCTCTTCTATGCTTCTATGTCTCTCGGTCTATTTTTGTTCATGATGTCACAGAGATTTTAGCAGTAGCACAGAACCAGAACAAGGGGTGACCACGAACCATAAGCTCTTGGGTCATAAATGAAACTTATCACCAAATATGAACTAAGAGATCGGGGCCCATTTTATGTTCATTTCAAATGACAAGATGGTACTTGGTAACCAATACTATGAAAGTTCAGAAAATGGGGAGGTCAAAGGAGAAAGAGTTGGCTTGGAGGCTTCCTGGAGTTCTCAGGATTTGGACTGAGCTTTGAAGGATGCCAGGATAGAGACAGGCAGAGGGGACAGGATTTAAGAAATCCTCTTGTCCCTTGCTTTTCAGTTGATAAATATCCTATTATCATACTGGACTCTTCTTGTGAGTGATGACTGTTAATGTGCCTATAATTAGCTCTGTTTCTCTGTTTATATCTGACCTTTTCCCCCCCAATTCCTCTGGTGCCTGAGAACTAGTCTTAAATATCCTCAGTGATGGTGCAGAGGCAGGTCCCCATCTGTGCTGTCCCCACCTTGCTCTGGGATGAGTCACCACAGCGAGCGCCTGGCCCAAGTCCCACGCACTTGCCTCTGGTCCTCGTGCGCATGCAGTGATGAGCTTTCCACCTCCTGTGGCGTTTCTTATGCCAAGTCAGGGCATCCCCTCAGGCAAGCTCCCAGGTGACAAGGACAAAATCATGTCGAGGCACCTGACATGCCTTCAAGTGGGCTCAGAATCAGCCCTGCCTTTTAACCAAGAGACATGAGGGAGCTTCCGCCCAGGAAGGAGGAGAATATCCCGGGAGGGGCAAAGCTGAAAGGGAAGCAGGCTCCCCGCAGAACTGAGAAAAGGCACGCGGGCATATTCCAGGGCTGGTGATGGGAACTGCACCAGGGCGAGCATGCTGCCACCTCACTGACCTGTCCACGTGTGTGTCCATGTGTGTGTGCATGTGTGCATAGGAAAAGGAGAGAAAGAGAAGAAGAAAATAACGAGGTAAGGGAGGCCACAGTGATGAGGCAGAGAAGAGAGAAATGACAAAGGAACCACTGGAGAAAAGGAGGAGATAGTCAAATAAGAACAAAAACCCCAGAATCTGCTCTTCTCCCTTGTGTGTGACTTTGCTTTGATTGTGGACATGAAATGGACAGTTCAGGCCTTCCTACACTTGGTTATTTGAGCTAACAAAATATTCTTCCTGCCCATAAGAGGGTCAGGAAAAGCATCCTTGTCTTCATTCTGCAGTGGGTATGGTCCACACCTCTAGTCACCGCACTGTGCCTCCCTCTTCCTGGGTGAAATGGGACCACTCAGCTGTTCTATTGCCTCTCTGGAATCCTTAAAGCCGCCAAAGATAGCGTTCGGGTTCTCCAAAAAGGGCATTATGTTTAACGCCAAGATTTACCATGTTAGTAAGGGAAGGAAAGTGTGACTTTTGTACTTCAATAACATATTATGACTAGAAAGCATAAACAAGTATTTATTAGATTGGGTTTGTTACGTTTTCATGTATTCCACCAAGACTTGGCACCAGCCCACCCCTGCACCTGGGACCCACCGTGTGTGTGTGTGTGTGTGTGGGGGAGAGAGAGAGAGAGAGAGAGAGAGAGAGAGAGAGAGAAGATTGGCATGGGAGGAGAACACCCAGCCAGAGCCCCCGGAGATGCTCTCTGTCCCTGCCCAGGACCCTATGACATGGTCCCCACATTGCTGTGTTCCAGATCTCTCCACTCCTCAAGGGCTGCAGTTCAAGACCATCACAGAGACCACCGTGGAGGTGCAGTGGGAGCCCTTCTCCTTCTCCTTCGACGGGTGGGAGATCAGCTTTATTCCAAAGGTAACCCCACCTGTCAGCCCGCTGCATGGCCTTCTGTAGAGTGTCCACACCCTCCACGTGGGATCTGGGACAGCAAGGAAGGCACTGGCCCATAGCTCTCTACACCACTGAGGACACAAAGGGATGTTCTGTGGGTGTCTGGGCTGTACGTGTGGTGAGGGACCCTGAGCCCAGCATGCTGGCTAGAGGTGACAGAGGATGGATGTGGGAAGCAGCCACCAGCCCCGCTCTCTGCTCAGAAAGCTCTGGGGTTTCATGGACTGTGATTAGTGAGCCTGAACACCACACCTTCTGAGACCTAGGGCTTCTCTCTATGACATAAAAAAGCCACCTGAGCCAGTCACGTGGTCAGCCCCGCTTTATCCTGTGCACACAGATGCACCAGAGTCCGCTTGCAAGGCTTCCATCTCTCACGGCTAGAGGTGCAACACAAAAACACCTTTCGTAACCTATTAATTGAGCAAAATTTCCCTTAAACAAATTACATCATTCATCTTTGAGTTAAAAGTATCCCAAGATGCGTTTCTGTTCAGTAAAGTCATATTTTATTTTCTTAATCCTAAAACAAACATTTACACGTTGCCAGTGGTGCCTGACTAGTTGTGGTTTTCCAGAGTTTGTTGACCCCACTGATGTTCTTCCTACTTTATCACTCATGGGGGTATAATGTTTAATCAGACTCCTTCCCTCTAGCTTCATCTTTCAATATCAAAGAGCATTCTTTCTGTCATTCATCAGACTTAATGATACATGACACATTGTTGGCTAATAAGACTGTGATTTCACCATTCTTAGAGGCATGAGCTGTTGGAGCTACAAAAGACCTTCAAGTTCACAGAGTAGACCCTTCATTTTACATCCAGTTCCCATAGTTTACAGAGACAGAAACTCTGTGAACTTAAACTTACACAGCTAGTTGGTGGCAGGCTTAATCCAGGAGCCCAAGTGTCCACTGCTCTGTCCCCTAATCCAAGAGGCCCCCCTCTGCCATGTGGATGTAGTCATGTCATAGCAACCTAAATACATCTAAACAGACATTCTGTACAAATCTTTTATTATATGTCTTATTTGTGTTCAAATGACCAGTGAAGTTTGACAGGCAGATGAGTTTATAATGCAGAGAAAATCATGCCACCCTACTGCTCAGGCAAGAAAAAAACTGTGCCAGCCTTGCCTGTTTTACATACAACATGTGACAAATAAGAGGGGCTGGCTAGGGCATGCCAAGGTCAAACACATGGCCACAGAGAATAATTGTGTGATCTGTGGGTTGGGGCCACTGAGCGGCATGTGTCACACTGATTTCCAAGAGTTTGTCTCTGAGGAACATACAGGGCACTCTGAGTAGCATGAAAAGAGACCAGAGAATAGAGGAGAGGAGCAGTGCCACAGAGAAGTCCTCTTGTCCCCTCAATTTCCAGGGACACACATAGAAAATTGTTAATAGACAGACAGGTAGGTAGGTAGATACTCAATCTGGGACCCAATGTCATCATGTTGATCTTTCTCATTTTCCCTTCTACCATTTTTCTCCTTCCTCTCTCCTTTGTATTATTCTGTGTTCCACACTTCCTTTTTCTCTTCTCTGTACTTATAGTTGGTTGTGTCACTGACTCCTAACACATCTGGGTGAAGAGGAAACAAGACATTGACAAATTTGCACCCTGAGTAACACCATAAGAAACTCCAGACACAGCAAAATACAGCTCTGCCTCATTAAAAAAAATCTGCAAACATCTTAGTTTGGAAAGTGTGTGTGTGTGTACACAGAGCTGTTTACACTCATACGCAACTCTTATATATAGCCAAGAACATGCTCATCAAGATGAACGCAAACTGTAACCATCAACCTTCTCATCTTTGGCAAAAGCTAAGCTACATCACCTCATGACTAATTTGTATTGGCAAATTCAATAGACTCAGGAAAGGCCAAAGAAATGTTCTTGAAAATTGGTTTTCTCCATTTGCCAAAGCCTCCTATAGGGGTGGCCTTCTCCCTGAGCCTGGTGAGACTCATCCCTGGCCCCAGACACTCCGCTGTCCTCATGGAGGGGAGAGGAGTCGTCCCCATTTTTAAATCACAATTCACAAACAGTGGAACACTTTTCTCTCCCAGTGACTTTTGTTTTCTCTGCATCTCCCTTCCCTCACCCAGAACAATGAAGGAGGGGTCATTGCCCAGCTCCCCAGCGATGTCACATCCTTCAACCAGACTGGACTAAAGCCTGGGGAGGAGTACATTGTCAACGTGGTGGCCCTGAAGGAGCAAGCCCGGAGCCTCCCCACCTCGGCCAGCGTGGCCACCGGTGAGTGCCTCCTGCCTGTCTCCCGAGGCTACCCCTGGGTCACTCACAAGGAGGAACTACAGACTTGTCGGAGACGTAGAGACAAAGGGGGCGAGGACATCTCCCAGAGCTGAGAACAGCATTGGTACCTGCAGATGGAGATCCTCTGCCAGATGCTAAGCAGAACCTCTTCCTTACTGCTTCTTGCAAGCATAGGAATTTGGGAGGGTATTCTGTGGGGAAATTCTATGTTAAGATGTCCAGTGTGTTTCTCCCAGTCTAACTCATCAAGAGGTCTCATTTGTCAGCTCCTAGTATCTTGAGCTTTGGAACCTACATGAGATTTAGAGAAAGTCATCCAACCCTTCTTAATTCACTTTACAATGACGAATAATAAGAACTCTGTCATTGACTTGACATGAGGATTAAATCAGATAATGCATGGAAAGTAATCAGCACTGTGTTGATGAGAGTGAGTGCTCAATACCTGGTATATACACATGTGCTCAGAGAACACACTTAGACATAAGAGTGTAGGGAAGCGTCATTAAAGACCAGGAGTATAGGTTTGGTCACTGTTCAAGGTGAACTTAAGTTTATTATTTCCTCCCCACAGTTCCTCTCACACAAGATCTTTATTTCTAGGTTTGATTCACTCACTGCATCGTGTTTTGCCTTATTTCCTTGGCTAACAAAGGCTGTAAATTAGCAATTGTAATGGATATGTGTGTGCCCTCACCAAGAATTTTTCAAAAGTTATAAATAGCATCTGGTATCTTGTTTGTTCTGATTTTAGGGATGGGAGGAATTGAGACTGGAAGGTTAAGCAACTTCCCCTGTGAGTAAATGAGATAGGCGAATATTGGTACAGCTTTATTTTTCATAAACAGAAATTGACACTGAAGAAAGCCAGTCAGGAGTCCAGGGCAAAGGCCGAGTTGGCCAGGATAGGGAGCCACAAGGCTATGTAATGAGACACATTGCGTTAGTGATTCATGCTTTGCTCATTGGATCCACACTGAGCAGTATCAGGTGCTGAGGCTTATGCTCGATAGAGAAAACACTGGTTTAAAATTGTTGTGGAATTAGGTTATGTTCCATCAGAGCACTGGGGTTCCATGGCAGCATCCCGAGGCCAGGACAAGGGGACATCCAGGCCTCTGACCACTCTCTCCGGGCGCGCCACATCTGCCAACCACGGCAGCTTCACTGTCATCTCTTGTACATTTTGTACAGTCATTTAAGAGTTTGTGCTTTAATTCCTCCTCCCAAAAAGAGGCTTTTACACCAGAGTTCTAGACCAAATGTGTTTTAGAAGAAACTGCACAGCCATGAAGCCTGCAAGTGCTCTGCAGGAATCTCTCCAGATGCCGGGCGGGCTCCACATCTTTGCTCCCCAAGGTTATCTGGAGTCTGAGGTTGACCTTTTCATCGCGTGTGTAGATTCTCCTTTCTGATGTGGAATGTTTCCTTCCTGTGATTGGATAGTAAGAAAGCGTTAGTCGGAAGCAAAAGACGATGAGAAGGTAATGGTTCATCAGAGGGCCCAGGACATTACAGTAGCAGAATGTTTTTCTTCCAAAATATAGGATGTTCCCCCAAAATGTATACTCACACTTTGAATAATTATAAAGGCAGCATTTATTAAAATACATTTTATTTTTAACATTGAGCTATCAGCTGTTACAGTGTGTATACATTTTTGGGGAAACCCTGTATTGACAGCACTTACAGAAGGTAGTCCAACACCACCTTAGTCTTCTCCTTAATCCACATTTTTACATTTGCAGGATTTTTTGGTTTGGAAGTTTCTTAAGAGGAAAATGCAAAGTTCCAGACCTGAAAATGTGTGGTAACGCTAGGGAGAATTGTTTTTCCAAAAGGAAAACATCCTAGTTAATATTTTGGTGTTGTGTTCAGAGTCATGAAGAAATGGAAAGAAGAAGAATTATTCCAGTTTACTTTCTGAGTAGGACCTGTGTTTGTTTAGAATTTTGGGCCCAAGTTGAAAGCAAGCTGACCCCTCCTGGCTGGGATGGGATCGCTCACGGAAGTGGCCAAGGAAGGGCAGAATCCAAAAGCAGAGCGGCTGCAGAAAGTACGGTTGCTCCAAACCCTGTCTGCTATTTTTAGAAAATGATTGTTTAATTATTTCCTTCTGCTAAGGTCTGACCTACACTAACCCCCTCTTGCGAGGCTCCAAGGCCTCATCAGGCTCTCAGACTGGCTTCTTGCAGGCAGGTCATTTTGGGAATGCAAATTACAAGACCTCCTGCAGCTGGAGCACTCAGCTACACAGTCACACTCACAGGGACAGTGCGTTAAGCCTAGGGTTTTGGGGGATGGAAAGAGTTGAAGGACAAAAGCCTTACCTGATCATTTGCGTTTCTGTGACATCTCTTTCTTTCTTCCCCAAGAAGTTCCAGTTCATTGAAACACTTCCCCTTCCTTCTCCTAGATACAGGGGATCGCCCATCCATTCCTCCCATTCATCCAACGCCCATTTCCTGAGTGACTACTATGTTTCAGGCATTAAGCTTATACAGCAGGTAGGAGACCATTAAAAATGGCCCAAACTTATCTAAAACCCCTAAGTACAGCAAGCCTAAAACATCTGGATGTGTTCCGTTCGATCATATTGTTACCCCAGATATGAAAAACAAAACTGCATTTTAACTCCAAACCAGGTGGCACCACAATGGTCTGCCGATTTTCATTTGGGCTATTTGTTACTAGACCCCAAATCCTAAGCTGCTTAATAGAGAACAAAACTGGCTAGACCCAGAAAGCGGGTGGGGTGACCAGGGAAAGGCCCAACTCGGCAAGACTGAGAGGCTTGGGTCGGACTGAGACCGGGCCCAGGGAGACACTCCATCTTGGAGACAGCAGGAGGCAGTCCAGTGTGGGCAAATGACAGACTAGTCTCAGGCTCTCTGGTAATGAGGAGGAAAACTTTCTTAACTAGCTGAGGCAGGGAAGAGAACTTACCGGAAGGACAGTGTCTCATGGAAGCCCCAGGGCCAGAAATGCATGGGGGCCTCATGAAAGACTTGAATCAGAAAATGGAGAATTGGGAATCGAGTTCCTATCTCTATCTAGACGCTCCTCTGAGTCACTCATTTCTGCTTCTCTCTGTACTTCTGCTCCTAAAACTCTGTCCCCAGTTCCCATGGGGATTCTCTGCAACACCAGCGGGGTGTCCGGTGTCCTGCAACTCAGCTCCATCCTCTCTGCCCAGGGAGAGTATCGGCCACCACAGGGGAGGGCTCAGTCCGCAAGGCTGGCCTCCACTTTAGATGCCAGTCGCTCTCATAGTCACACTCAGCTAAGCAGGGTCTCTGGTTCTAATTCCAAACCCATGAACAGTATTAACAGCAATCAGCTCCAGTCACTGAGTAATTCAAAGCAGGCCTGGTGGCCTTGCAGACATACCGTGAGGAGTGAAGACCATTTTCCATTCTCCTCACCAGTCCTTTTTCTCTCAGTTTTCCTTCTATATTCTCTCACCTTCCCCCACACCCATCATCTAATTCAATGTGCACAGGATGAATGGTGGGACCCCTAGGAAACCAGCCAGGTTTTCGAGGGTAACACCACCCCACCATAAGGTCCCCTCAGCTGCTCAGTGCCAGCGTCCAGGGCTCATGAGGGGCTGCGTGTGACTGCAGTGTCCTTCTGGCTCAGGAATGTGCAAGAGCATGTGGGGAAAATAGCCCACAAGAGATGGGTCCAAAATCAAGGTCCTCTTTTGTCAGAAGAGCACGTTTCCCTAGAAGGCACGTTCCATGTCGACAATGCAAATGTCTGTTGGCTATCGGTAGCATCTTAGCAGCTGTGTTGACTGTGTTGCTCGCATGGCTGAGCAGGGACATCTTTTGGATACTCGTGATGCCCCATTTGGCAACTGTGTTGGAAGTCTCAGGTGTTTAGATGAGGCTGATAATTTCATAGATCTTTCCTCAGAGCTGGGCGCTGGGGCTCTCGCCAGAAGCTCAATTCTCTGTCCAGACAGAAGCAGCCCTGGCCCTCTCAAGCCAGCCAAGATGGGAAAAACTCAGCCTGGTGACAGGAGATGCAGGAAACTGAATTCCGGTGTCAGTTACCCTGCTTCCAAACTGCATCCTCCGAAAAGAGATGTCTCCTTACTGTGCCTCCTTCTCCCCGTCTGTGAAATGGGATCATAACACCCATCCCTTCCCTGACTGATGTAAGGAGAAGGGAGAGAGCTCATTTCTCAAACGTCCTTCTGTTTGATCCTTCTCCTTCAGTCATTGACGGGCCCACGCAGATCCTGGTGCGAGATGTCTCCGATACCGTGGCTTTTGTGGAGTGGACTCCCCCTCGAGCCAAAGTCGATTTCATCCTCCTGAAGTACGGCCTGGTGGGCGGGGAAGGCGGGAAAACCACCTTCCGGCTGCAGCCTCCCCTGAGCCAGTACTCAGTGCAGGCCCTGCGGCCCGGCTCCCGCTACCAGGTGAGCGTCAGTGCCGTCCGTGGGACCAATGAGAGCGAGGCCTCCACCACCCAGTTCACGACAGGTAAGGCTGCGGCGGGGCAGAGGGGTGACAGGGAATGAGCCAGCGGTGGTACTGTCATGGCAAGAATGGTATTCGTGGGTGAGAGGATGCGTGCTGGGGCACCCAGGTCACCATGGTCATTGCAAGAAGGAAGCATGAGATTTCGGGGCCCCTGGTGACACTGCGTCACAGTGGAGGGCCACGCGTGTACCCGTGGTGGGAGCCATGTTCTCGTCCCGCCCGTTACCAGCCAGACCTGGAACCTGCTCTAAGCCTCGTCCCATGGCTTTAGCTTTTTCGTTTGTACAATGTAAATTGTCTTGAAGACGGTTACACATCCATATGACGAGCCCAAATGGCAGTTTGGGGAAGGGGCCCTTTTATTGCTGCTTGCAGAGATTGTTGTAATACTTCTCTAAGTCCATCATGACTGCACGGCATGATGGCACCCCCTGGATTTGGAAGGACCCTCACCTGAGATCCTGTGTCTGCCATTCGTTTGTAAGTGTGACCTCGAAGGCTAGGGGCAGACTGGCTCCCTCCCTCAGACAGCGGGCGGAGTGAAGCAGGTCAGTGTCCCCGTCTTGTGATGATGCCAGCCCCTCCACCCCCAAAACTGTCGGGACTCTTAAAGAGCTTCACCGACAGCCGGGAAAGGCCAGGCCTCTAGGGGACCTGCTCCCCGACTCTCTCGGAGCCCATGGCTGGACTCCACCCCACCCAGGTGCCAATCAGATTTGTTACTGAACACTCCGCAGCAACCCAAAATCACTCAGGGCCTCGAGTGCAGAGCAACCTCCATAGTGACCCTTCGGGTGAATTCAAGGTCAGCCCTTCCTGCCCCACCCCACACCCCATACACAGAACACCGCCTGCTCAGGTGCTGGGGCCTCCCATGGGCCACAGTCCTGCATTCCTTTTAAAATTTAAAACAGGTTTTGTTTGAAACGTGGTTTATTTGTGCTTTGCTCGGATAAGGAGTTCAAAAAGGCAGGAAAGGGGATGAGAGCCCTTGAGCAGCAGATGAGAAGCAAATGCTTGATGTTTAGGTTGACAAGATGGAGGCAGGATTGGCTGGTGGCCCAGAAAAATTCCAATCAAGACGATTACATTCTGCTTCCGGGAAGCGGCCCTGAGTCTCGGTTCATTGCTGCATGAGTCTCTGTTGCGGGTTGCCTGGCAGATTGGCAGATGTTAGGAGGCTGCCTTCACAATGCGGCTTCAGCCCATACCTCCAACCTGCCCCTCTCTGCTCTGGGGTGCAGGGGCGTGGGGAGTGTGGGGATAGGGAGAGTAAGCAGCTTTGCCCATAAGCCCTCAGGGCTGGGGGTTGGCAGGTGCCAGCGGAATGATGAGTGTGCCTGGCCCCGCGCGGTAGGGCCCTCAGTCATTTCAGAACTCCGCTTAAATTCACATTAGCCAAAGTGCTTTTCCAGGTGATGGCTTCGACACCAGGCGAGCACTAATTGCACAGACAATTAAAACAGAGATTTGCTTCCTGCGTGGTGAGTGGGATGTTAGGGCTGCTCAGAAAAAGCAAAGAGCTCAGATGGAAGCTAGCCGAGGCCAGTGGCAAGAGAGCGCCAGCCCGAGGACACCAGAGGCCTGTCTCTGCACCTCCCTGCCCCACGGTGGCTCTGGTTCTAGTTTCAGGAAGTTCCTGAGACCCTTTCTGCCTGGGACCCCTCCCTCTGAGCACATCCCCAAAGCACTGAACGCAGCCACCACGGCGTTTGGCCAACCAGCAGCTACTGCTTTAACTGAATGCACAAATCCCTATTGAACGCTGTTATGAGTTGAATTGTGTCCCCTACAAAGATGTGGAAGTCCTGATGCTCAGTACCTGTGTATGTGACCTAATTTGGTTGATCGAATAAGAGGTCATTAGAATGGGCCTTATGCCAATATGACTGTGGGAGAATTTGTCGTGAACTGGGGAAAGGAGGGAATTTGGACCCAGATGGAAACGCATACACGGAGAACGCCACGTGAAGATGAAGGCAGGGAACAAGCCAAAGGTTGCAGGCAAACCAGCATAGAGAGGCATGGGACAGACTCTCCCTTGCAGCCCTCAGAAGGAAACAACCCTGCCAACACCCATCTCAGACCTCTAGTCCATGGGACAATACATTTCTGTCGTCTCAGCCCCAGGAAACTAACGCAAAGGCCAAGCCACCACATGGGAGCCACAGCCTGCTCAGCAGTGAGAGCACCTGCCACCCTCCCCCCACCTCACCTCCAGGACCAGCTGCCTTTAGGCGAAGCTGTTCCTGTCCCTGAACCGCCTCCTCCCAGGCATCCTTCAGAGCCCCGCAGCTGGGATATTTAACAAGGTTTTTCTAACAGCTTTAAGGGAACAGACAAGCCAGAGAACTGCCAGTACTCATCCAGGCACCTCACATGCACTCACTGAACACCTACTAGGTGCCAGGCACTGTCCCACGCACCAAGGCTACAGAATAAGCGAGCCAGGCAAGGCCCAGGTTCTCATGAGTTACATTCCAGTGGGGACACTGGACAAGAAAGAAGGGAAGAAACACACAGGCCATTTCAGCCATGAGCATTATGCTGAGAATTGAAACGGATGACGTAGAGAGAAGTTCAGAAACATCTGTCCGAGGAGATAAAGATTTAATCAAGACCTACGTTACCTAAGCCAAGTGAGGATCCAGGAAGAGCATTCCAGGCAAAAGTAGCAGCCGGTGCAAAGGCCCTGAGGCAGGAATCGCGTGATGTGTCTCAGGGGCAGGAACAGAGGCAGTGCAGCCGGAGCACAGTGAACGAGGCGAAGTGTCACAACGTGTTGTCTGCGAGGCAGGGGGCTGATCACACAGAGCCTGCCAGCCACCCTTAGAGTTCCTAATAGGAAGCGAGAGGCAAGTTTTCAGCAGGGAATCACTGGGTTTACTTTATGTTTTAGAGATTAGATGTGGCTGCTACCAGAGCCCCAAGCCCCAGTTTACCCCTGGGGCCCCCACTGGACATCTGCCTTTGCCTTGCCCCTGGCTTGCTGACAAGTGGCTGGGACCAGCCCAGCAGCCAGAGGTCAGGCTTCAAGACCATTTCACTCCAGCAGGCTTGACCTCTTCTGACATCATGGACATTGGAAATGTCTGGTCCCTAATCACAGGGCACAGGCCTTAAGGGAAAGCAAACAAAAACAGTTTCCAAGGTCTGGGATTTTTGAAAAGCAGGTACAGGACTCAGCCTGAGCCCTAAGCCTCAGCATAAGCCTCAGCTATTATCACTGAAGTTCCATTCAGCCCCGTCCAGCTCCTCATCCCAGCCTCTCCTCGGGCGTGGGACTGAGTGCTGTGGGGTGCAGGGAGGTCCTCCCACATGCCTCTCAGTCCAAGCTCCTCTCTCCACCCAAGTGCTGCAGGAGTAACACACAGCCCATCGAAAAGGCGCAGTTTCCGATGCTAAAGCCACACTGAGCAAGGAAACGTTTCTCAGAAAAAGTAGCTGCAAAGACCTAAATCTGCCCAAAGTCTCACCGAGTTCCCATCACTAAACGGAACACTCATCACCCTGAAGCTGCTCGCCGATGGAGTCATGCACTCATCTTCCCCAGGAGCAGCTGGGGGACGCTGGCCTGGCACTTGCCAATTGAAGCAGGCTACTCCAGGCTTCCTCAGAACTAGCCGCTGGCCCACTGCACAGTCCAGTCCACGTCTCGACAACAAGACCTGTTTGCAACGTTTTCAGTGGCCATTTATCCTGCCAGCGCCTGTTACCTTGTTACCCTGCAGCGTGTCAGTGTTCTTTTTGCCAAAATAAGCCTGAGATGACCAGTCCTGGGAGAGAGAACCAGCCCCCAGGATTGTGGGAGAGACCACAATGGCAATGGTCTCTTTACTGCGTTGGAATTATTGGACCCCACAGAGCAAGCATGGGGGGTTCCCTGTTGTTGGAACTCAGAAAGCGCTTCGGAGGCAATGGGAAGTCTGCCCAGGGCTTGGGCACTGGTTTTTACACCAGGCCACGCACATCATTTGCATCATCTAATCTATACAACAATCTAAAATGTCAGTACTATTAGCCCATTTTACAGACGTGGCCATCAAGGCCCAGTGAGGTGACAATTGGCAGAGTTGGGGCTCAAACTGAGGCCTGACTCCAAAGCCCACGTTCTGTCCACTGTCTGCCACATCACACAGAACAGAGTTTATTCTTGCATTATTATTAATTCTTGCATATTTTCCCATATGAACAACTGTCAAGCTATTTTTGCCCACCCTTGTATATAGCATTTTCTAACTGCAAACCTTCCAGCAGCATCTGTGCAGGTAAGCAGGGAGGACAGCTTCAGAATCTTGCTGTCAGCAAGCCTCCTTTCTGTTTGGTGGTCAAACGTGAAACTGTGCTAGTCTAGTCCAGCTCCCTCACCTACACACAGTTTCTCCTGCCAGCACTTGTTACCTTGTGACAGGTGTCTCTGGTTTTGTCCTGTCCGGGTTTTTCCTTGCTTAGTTTCAAGCTTATGATACAAACTGGTTCAGTTTAAATGTCTAGAACGCCGCTGGAAATTCCGAGTGGAAGTGGGGGAAGAGTAAAGTGTGCTGATAACTAACTCCTAAGCAAAACCCTCCAAACTCCCTGGAATGTGTGGTGGCCAACCCGGCTGCAGGGCGGCCTGGGGTCACTCACACAAGAGGCAGGGTCAGGAGGTGTGGGCTGTCACTGCAAAGCTTGTTTATGTTCAAGATGCATGACAAGTGCACATTATCCCATGTGATCTGGGTGATGTCTGACTCTTTTTTAGAGATTGACGCCCCCAAGAACCTGCGGGTTGGCTCCCGCACAGCCACCAGCCTGGACCTCGAGTGGGACAACAGTGATGCGGAGGTTCGGAAGTACAAGGTTGTATACAGCACCCTGGCAGGCGAGCAGTATCACGAGCTGCTGGTCCCCAAGAGCGTTGGGCCAACCAGCAGAGCCACCCTCACCGGTGAGTGAGATCGTGTCCACACTCTCACAGCTCTCTTCCCGCCCACCTACACCACCGCCAGATGCCACTGATTTAGTCTCTCCTGTGCCTAGCATATCGCGTATGTCCCCTACTCGCCATTGCACGCCATCGCCTGGTCTCGGACCCTGTCACGTCCTGTCTTACATGTCAGGGACATCCATTGCTCTTGGATAAACACTAAACCTTAGCCAAGCCCACACGGCCTGCCTGGTTTTCCTGCCATCTTCTCCAGTCTCCCCTCCCTCCCTGCTCCAGGCCCACAGGTGTGCTCCTTTCAGTCCCTCACGCACCTTGTCCATTCCTAGCAGGTCAGGTCCCCTGTCTGCAGCCTCATCTTGCTGGTCACCACTCCCCTCCCAGAACCCTGTGTGTCCTGCGCACCGTGCTGGGTGATGCAGTTGTCAGTGTCCACTCTCCACCTAAAGCTCTGTGGAAGGTGGACTGTGTTTGCTTCTGCTCGTCATTGGCTCCCCAGTGTCCAGCATCTAGCACTTACTTAGTTCTAAATAAGCGGTGGGTGGATGGATGGATGGAACTTTAAGTGTTCACTGTGACTGAGAAATAGTGATAAGGTGAGAGGCTGGTGGGGCCTTATACACCCTGTCTAGAATGGGAGTAACAGGGATTTTTAAATAAGGTGATGTAAGGCCTAGATCTGTGCAGCTGCAGCATGGAGAAGGGGCGAGGGGAGCAAGGGCAGAGGCAGACACTGGTCACGAGGCCGTGCTGGAGTCAATGGCAGGGATGATGGTAGTGTGGACTAGGACGACGCCCAAGGTCACCATGATGCCTGGCTGGGAGCATTCCCTGTCCCCATGGAGACGGGGGCCCAGCCAGTGCTCCTCCTGGGCTTCAGACACACCCACCCAGGAAGACCCGCCTGGTGGACTCCACTGACAGGTAGATGACGGGAACGCAGGGCGCGTTCAATATGTGACGTGCACAGCAGCCTCGAATGAGGGCTGCCAACGCACCCGCACACACAGCCTCTGCTCAGTGTGCCTTGGCTTCCTGCTGGAGCACTGGCCATCTTAGCAGACGGGAGGCACGGCAAATGGTCGCACAGTAAACAAGGGCAGTGGAAGCAAAGCTGTTTCCTCCTGAGCTGGAATCCCAGGCCGCCTTGCCCAACGAGGCCGGTTAAAGCAAATATAATAAATACGCTTTCCAGGCAGACGCGCTTCTGAAAACACAGCCAGGAGACGAAAGGATATGCTGACCAAGCAGGTTAATGGGGGTGAATTAGATGTAGTGGGAACAGACCAGCTGGCAGAAGGGCTTTTACCGAGAGCTGGAGACATTCACAAAAACTAAGCTAAACCCAAAAGCTGAAATGATGCAGCAGGGAGCCGGTTCTAAGCGCAGCCCATCCCTGCCTAAGCCTCAGGCTGGTTTGGCAGTTAGCACTTTCCAAGGATGATGGCTAGTTGTTAGGATGGCAGATACACCATAGAATCATGAGAGAGATAGAAAAGAGCGCAGTCACATCCCAGTCATTATTTCCCTCAACCAGGGGGAAAAAGACTCTACCTTCATTGACCATCAGTGTTATTCCAGTCACCTTCATGTAGGTACAGCTCATTTCACCTTCAGAACACCCCTGAGGGTTGTTGGCATCCCCATTTTATGGATGTGGAAACTGAGGCTCAAGGCACTTGGAAACTTGCCCAAGTTCACAAAGCCAGCAAGGGGCACAGCTGTGACTCCAAGGCAGTTCCAAGTCCTCATCAAAAGCCTCCCGCTCCGTGCTGCTCCTACTAAAGTAGTAGGCTGGAAGGGACAGTCAGCACGTCAGTGCTGCAGACTTACAAGGAAAGGAAAAATTATTAACAAGGAGAGGGCTTGCATAGTCGATGTTTTTATTAGAGTTGGGCTGATGAAATTAACCTACAAATATATATTACTCATAATTATCGAAGGGAGTTCGCAGCTGGGGAGATTTATAAAGGCAAATGGCTTTGTGTGACTTAAGGAAACTATGTCTGTACTTGCTGAGATGCAAGTTACAAGGACTGTTGGCTCTCGAGCTGCCTTCTGGGGGAACAGAAGGAAGGACCTTGGCTGAGGGGAGGCAAAATGAGGGAGAAGCTCCGCCCCCTTTTTTTCTGGTTCTAAACACAGTCATTTGCATTTATAAAAACAAGACCCTGGCAGGGTGGGAAGGGCACTCCAGGTCACCTGCAGCAATCCCTCCCTAGGAACTTCAATTCTCCCGTTCCCACCCTCCCTATCCCCCCCCCCCATCAAAAAATAATCGAGGCTCCAGGCAGGAGATCCCACTCCCTTTGAGTACTTTACTCATCAGCAGTGCCCTCCCAGCAGAGCTGCGGGGAATTCAAGGAGATGCCATGTGGGACTCTCTAACAAACTAGTTCATAATAGTGTTCTTGACCATTAGACACTCAAAAATTCCCCTTCAGTGTTTATCCCTCCTTCCTTCCCTCCCTTTCTCCTTCATTATTTTTCTAGATCACCTATTGCTTGCAGCCCAGTGCTTGGCATAGTGTATGTGCTCAAGAAGTCATTGGTTTCCTTCTTCACCAGATTTTTAAAATCTCATGAAGGGCAAGGGTGATGTCCATTCAGCTCACCCTGGTGCCCCGTTCACAGCCATGTGCCTGGCACACAGGAGCCTCTCAATAACATCTGGTGAGTGAGTGCACTGTGTGCCGTAGGAGTTCAGAGCAGAACAGGTTCAGAGGAGAGCTGAGAACAGCGTCACCCTCCAAGCTGAACAAAGGAGGCTCTGTAAGAGATGGAGACCGGCGGTTTCCTACCGGGCGAATTTTCTGAGCTATTGTTAAGAAAGGGAACAGAGCCATTGCTACGCTACCACTTTCAGGAGTTGGATGGGGAGATAAAGGGAGCATTGATAGAGAGCCATGAGCTCTCGAAGACGTGAGCAACCCCTCGGAGCCCCCGGAGTGCAGATGTATAAATGCACTGGATACGCCTCAGATATACATTTCCTTCTCGGGCAGAACTGCACTTTACCTGCTGGCAAAGAGCAGCGCTCACTTCCACACAGGAAGAAAGCTGCCAAAAATGAAAGGAAAGCAGCAGGCGGGAACCTACCAAGCGAGCCCCGCTTCCCCACTCCCCAGGCGGGAGGCCTGGGAAGAGAGCACTTGAAATTCTGCTCCACGTTTTTCTGGAAGAAGATGATTCCGTTGTAAATTATTGAACATTTCATTTAAGCTTCATAAATAAGAAACTCGGATGAAAACATTGCATGTTAGATCCGCTTGGCAACATGTAATTTCTGTCTTACTTCCTCGACCTGTCACCCTTCATCTGCTTCGGAGAATTTCTACTTCATTATAGGCAATTGAAGGTCTCAATCAGTTGCCTGGGAAAAGTAGTTTATGTCCAAAAGGTAATCTAATTTCTCCAACCAAGGTTGTGCCTGGGACGCGTGACAGAGATAAATGTGTGCTTCGAAGAGGTCTGGGGCATTGCAATCACCCCATCAATCTAACCAGGGCCTCACTGCCGCCTGGGCTCCCCGAATCTCTGGTTTCATCAGCAAACCAACAACAGGTGTGCTGAGGACCAGCCTGTGCCTGCCTGGGCAACACACAGAAAGAAGAAAGGACCCAGAATCCGGGAATAGTTCTCCAAGCAAGGTAACAAGAATGTTGGCTACTGTCACGATGAGCCACGCACTGCACTTCATCCACATCAGTTCACTTCATCCCCACAGTGACCCTCTGAGATAGATACTGTTATTCATTCGCTTCTACAGAAACTGCCACTCAAAGACACAAAATTAAGGAATCAAAATGCCCAGGTGGAGAGTGGCAGACCTGAATATTGAAGGAAGTTTGGTAGACCTCAAACTCTGTCTGACTTCCAAGTTCACACTACTAGTGTTGACACTTCCGAGAAATAACTAAGGATTAGGAAATGGGTGGGGCTGGCTGAGGAAGGGAATAGACGAGGCCATGCATCCCTGCAGGCAAGCCTGATCAGCAAGGCCGGGTGGGCTCTGTCCCATCGAGCATGGGGGGATTTATTGCTCAGCCTGCACTGAAGCCACACGGGGGGTGGGTGCAGACCCTCTGACTGCCCCACAGCACTCCGCTTCCATAAGCCAGGCCATTTGTTAAGGAAACATCGCCCCATGCCCTTCCTCTCAAAATCATTCCTGAGACGTCAGGGATCCTGAGGGAGTCAAGGACCGCTGGCCATCACCAAAGCCGGGAGGAGTCTCCACGCAGAGCCTTTGGAAGGAGCGTGGCCCTGCGAACACCTTGATTTTGGCCCTCTAGCCTCCAGAACACGAAGAGAGTACATTTCTGTTGTTTTAAGCTGCCCAGTGTATGTCCATTTGTCATGGAAGTCCCTGGAAACGAATGCAGATGGGAAAGGCTCTTCATCCCACCATGTTGCAAGGTTGTGGTGAGGATCAAACACATGCAAGTGTTCTGCAGAGAATAAATGTTCCATAAATGCAGAAGAGCACGGTCATCAGCCAGGGCTCTGGGGGCCCAAATGACTGAGACTGGCCAGGGGGGCCCATGGGTGATGATGTGATCTTGTTGCATTTTTTCTGCAATCCCAGGCCTAATCAATGCGGGTGAGTTTGATGGCCCCAAAAGATGTCTACATTCTAATTCCTGGCCCCTGTGACTATGTCACCTTACATGACAGGAGAGCATTTGCAGGCAACCTCTAGCAGCTGGAAAAGGCAAAGCCATGGACTCTCCCCTAGAGCCTCCGGAAGGCATGCAGACGGATGGAAGCATTTTAGACGGCAGACCTCGTGGACTGTAAAACAATAGACTTGTATTGTTCTGGCCATTCAGCTGTGAGAATCTGTTAGAGTAGCCGTAGGAAGTTAATATACCAGTCAAACCAGTTAGTCTGGAAATCAGTGTGGGAGAGAATAGAGACCCTAGATGATTCCAGATGTCCTGGGAGGCTCCCCGTGATCCTTTGTATTGAACCCCCAAAGGATTTCCCCAGAGAGGTTTAAACCCTTTAGTTGGGCAGTTTTTGTAATTTTCTCTATCTTCCCAGGTCCCCAGAGATCATCCTAGAATTGGATTCATATTCTGGGGCCCAAATTATCAACCTTGGGAGGGAATCCACAGCGGCAAGGCTCCTGTGTGCCCCTACATTGAAGGCCTGTGCTCAGAGAGAAAGACCCCCCACTGCCACTCTCTAGAACAGACCAGAAGGCCCCTTGTGGCCTCAGTCACTATACAAACCTCATGTACAACATCCAAGAAAAACTTTAAAGGACTATGTCCACACAGTCCCTCAAGAGTGCACACTCCCCCAATCCACAGTTTAAGCAAGAAAGCCGTCCAACAGTTGTCATCAACCTGAGACTCTAAGTACCACGGAGAAACCTTTCCCTGGAGAGCGCACCTCTGACGGCCACTGGCAAGGGGAACCTGCCTGCCAAGGAGACCAGCAGCAAGAAGGAGGCTCTGCACTGACAGTCCATCCTGTCGACTTGGCTCAGATCTCCCCAGTGGTGAAATTGGGGTATCTTGAGAGGTAAAATTAGGGCGGGTTCAGGAAGGACTAAGCACAAGATCTGAACAGGAGTCTAAAATGACTGGCTTCCCTCTTTTTCATCCTTCCTTCCCACCCTTGACAGACACACGGAATAACATTTGTTTCTGCATCTACCAATAGATCTGATACCCGGCACTGAGTACGGATTTGGAATATCTGCTGTCATGGACTCACAGCAAAGCATACCAGCCACCATGAACGCCAGGACAGGTGAGTAGGAATTGGTACAGAATGAGACCAGGCCCCTGTAATCCCAAGGGGCCACGAGGTTTGTCCTGGCAAAGATTGGTGAGAGGCAGTGCTCCCCCATGAGTAGGTCCCTGGGCAACAGCTGTCAGCCTGAAAATGACCACCTCCTGAAACTCTTTGATTCCCTGTACCTCCCCCTGACATCCAGGATGGAGTACAGGTCTGTGCATGGCCCTCTGTGGTCTAAGGAGCGGTCCAGAGCAGAGGTGGAAAATTCCAAATAAGTCGGCACCACAGCAGACAGAATGTGGTATCCGTTAATGTACTACAGAAGCCCTCAGAAAGACCAGGGGGTGAAGGTCTAGACTTTGAAATAACCCATGAAATCTAAGGGCAATGGAAAAGTCCACACGAGATCCTTACTACTGTCCATCCAGCACTTTTACTTCCAAGTCCCGGGTAAACTTCAGAGTCTCTCTAGTACCTTAGGTACAAACCGTGGGCTGAGCATAGACAATCTCTCTAGAGAACCACGTGGATCACCAGAAGGCCTCCGATCTAGTTGCCTGCACACCCATGGCCACGTCAGTCAAAATGGCCTCAGGAACAGAGGTGGCCACTGTTGCTAGGAATGGCACAGCCCTACCTGTGGCTCCTGTCTTGCCCTGATCAGCTTATTAAGAAAGGCTGGGAGACAATGAATTTGTGGAGCTTGAAAATCAGCGGCCAGCTGATAATGCCCTCTTCAATCTGTTTGCCAAGCCCCCAGCCATCTTTCAAAGGGAAGGTGCCTAACGAAATGTGAGCTAAGTGTCAGTAAGGACAAGCTATCCTTATGGTCGGCAGGACTGCTAATAGTATAGAAATCCACAGTGGGGTCGGGGATGATTCCAATAAATACTGGTCCTCCTGTATGAAATCGGCTCCTTATGTTTATCCTCAGAACTTGACAGTCCGAGAGACCTTATGGTGACAGCCTCCTCTGAGACCTCTATCTCCCTCATCTGGACCAAGGCCAGTGGCCCTATTGACCACTACCGAATTACCTTTACCCCATCCTCTGGGATCGCCTCAGAAGTCACTGTGCCCAAGGACAGGACCTGGTACACACTGACTGATCTAGAGCCTGGGGCAGAGTACATCATTTCCATCACCGCTGAGAGGGGTCGGCAGCAGAGCTTGGAGTCCACCGTGGATGCCTTCACAGGTACCAGGGCAGCAGCAGCCCAGCTGCACTCAGGGATCCACGGGCCTTAGTGTGAGCAGGTCACCCAGGCAGAATGTGGGTAGAGAAAGAACAGGTAGAGGAGACACTAATAAATCGTCAAGAGGGAATGGTTTGAAGTCAAGGGGAGAGGTGAGCAAAGCCACCTGGATGCCTAAAAATTTGTGTCTGATTTCGTAGCCCAGACAGAGGGGCTGATCTGTCTCTTTCCTCACCTGCACTAAATCAGTGGGTGATCAGAAGACCCCATGGGATCATGTTAAATCCCTGCCAGGATCTAGGTTTTAAATCCTGGATCTTATTATGAATAACTCACAGAGGTAATGCTGGTCTACCCTTCATTTTTCGGTATAGGCTTAGAGAAAGGAGCGTGGACAGGACTGGAGCCAGTGGAGGTGGAACCTCTGGCTCAGCGGGGAAAAGGCGTGGTCCTTATTAGCAAGGAAAGCACATCCCTTCGGTCAGATAGCTCCTCTAGCCAGGTGGCTCCCCTACCTCACCTGTGTTTCAGAACCGCCCATCTCTCTGCTTTGCAGGCTTCCGCCCCATCTCGCATTTGCACTTTTCTCACGTGACCTCCTCCAGTGTGAACATCACCTGGAGTGACCCATCCCCTCCAGCAGACAGACTTATCCTGAACTACAGCCCCCGGGATGAAGAGGAAGAGATGACGGAGGTCTCCCTGGATGCCACCAAGAGGCACGCTGTCCTGATGGGCTTGCAGCCGGCCACCAAGTACATCGTGAACCTGGTGGCCGTCCACGGCACGGTGACCTCTGAGCCCATCGTGGGCTCCATCACCACAGGTGAGGCTGCAGGACTTGACAGAAGGTGGGGACAGTAGCCTTTGACAAGTTAACAAAATTTACCAAGTGAAACACCCAAGGAGCAGGAGACTGCCTCATTCGGCTAAAGAGTGTCTGTGAGCTGTTGTGGAAAAGCCACTTCTTCCATAGTTACATACAATGCAAAGATGGGAAACTCCAATTTGAAGGTAGGATGGGCCCAATGTCTTGCAGAGGCCAGGGCTTAAATGTATTGGTCCAGAGGTCCTCCCTCTAGCAGCCTAGGACAAAGCCCTAGAGAGAGCTAGTCTGCAAGAAGAAAACCTTCTGCAGTAAGGAGATACCTGTTTCTATTCTGGAGAGCCATCTCTTAACTGCTCATTGATGCAAATGATGCTTCCCCAGAATCAGATGGGACTAGCATTCAACCATGTAGGGCCCTGGTACTCAGAGAACAGGGTTGATTTGCACGTTGTTAGGAAAACACGGGCACTCTGAGATGGATTGGATCATTCACATCTCATCATTCCCAAATACAGTCCCAAATATTAGTGTGAACATGGGTGAGGACATGTGTGTTGGGTAGTTTGCTACATGCTGACAAGAACTCACAACTGGACAAGTGGATTCAACACACCTGGTTTCCATCCAGCAGTTAAAACATTAAAGTGCACAGTAAAAATGAAATAGAATTTAGCAAAGTGGATTTTCTCTGAAATCCCTCTCCAGTCAATAGGCATTTTTTTCCAAATTGAATCAAAATTGGCTGCTAAAAAAATAAGGGATAGAGACTGACAGAGCTGGGTTTGCCCAAGAGAAAATAGCCATGTTATTCTAGTTTAAAACAAAGCATACAAACAAAGGAAGCTTCCCAGTTGGCCTTCAAGTAGGTGATAGTTGCTGCACAGGCACAGACCTTGCCAGCTTGACTTTATGTCATTAAAACACCCTCCACGAATGTGGCTTGGGCCACGCCCATGAGGCTGCAGGTGAGACTTCAGCCTGACCATGGTGTTAATGGTGCCCTACCACTCAGTATGGTCTGGGACACCATTAGCTCTTGGTCCACATAAAACCAGGGAGAGGAATTCCTTTTTCACATTGTGCTTCCTGTCTTTTTCCCACAACCACTGGCTTCCTTATAGGAATTGATCCCCCCAAAGACATCACAATTAGCAATGTGACCAAGGACTCAGTTGTGGTCTCCTGGAGCCCTCCTGTTGCATCTTTTGATTACTACCGAGTATCATACCGGCCAACCCAAGGTAATAAAGCCATTCCATTTCTCGGAGACGAATGGGATTCGGTTCTGGGAGAAGTAGCGTGTCCCAGAGGCTGCCACCCGGCTTGCATTGCCCTCCTCTCTGTGGCATCAGAACGAGAGTGGATGGTGAGGAGCAGCCCAAGGCCCTGCACTCACCAGCTCCTTTCCTAAAAGGTGGGACTGCATTCATCTAGAAAGCAGGCCCGTCACCACCAGAGCAACTGCTCCCTGTTACCCGGGCAGTGGGCAGTGCAGTGAGGCACAGAAAGCCCTGAAAGAATCTGCCAAGAGCCGGGGTCATGTGCACTCCCGAGAGAATGAAGTCTAAGACTAGAGCCCTGGGGGACGTGTGAAGACCCAGCAGAACCAGATGGGAGCTTGGAGGGAACCACAGTGACAGTGGCCCTATTTCTAGCCAAGCTATGAGTCAGAGGAAGTTGGCCCAGACCCCGCTTGTATCCTGCCAGTTCTAACTGGTGCATGTGGCATTGGCGGAGGACACACTCACTTCCCGGGAGGGGATGGGGTCGTGTTCCAGTTCTGCAGGACCCACCCTTTCGGCCAGTCCCTCTGTACTGCCTTTATAAAGACCAGCGTGCTAGAAAACCACCTAATAAATAGTTCTTTTTCCTCTGCTCCGGGGAGCCTATAAAATGAGGGGGTGGAGCCAGCATGCAGGGTCTCTAAGCTCCAACATTCCCAGTCCATGAACCTTCTCTCCCACTGAGTGCTGAGCCTTGCACCATCAGTGCTTCCTGACCAAGTGCTGCTGGGAGCTCCTATGTAGACTGTACCGTGAACTGTGTTGATGAGTGATTCTGCTGAGAGTTAATTGTGACTTCTGCTCTTCCTTAGTGGGGCGGCTGGACAGCTCAGTGGTGCCCAACACTGTGACAGAATTCACCATCACCAAGTTGTACCCAGCTACCGAATACGAAATCAGCCTTAACAGCGTGCGGGGCAGGGAGGAGAGTGAGCGTGTCTGCACTCTCATGCACACAGGTAGGCCTGTCTCCCTGGCGTGGGCCAAGTCAGAACCTGACTGAGAACCTGCAGCAAACAGAAGAGGCAAAGCGTGAAGGTGTTCTGGCTGATTCAGAAGTTCCGTTCCTGGGCACCCCTCTGACTTCTGCATCACGCAAAGCAATTTGCAACTTCTCTCTTCCCTGAGAGTCCTCTCTCCTCCTGACCCCTTAGGGGTCATGCAGGTCTAGGTCAGGAACTTCCTATTTGAAATGTGGCCTTTCAAAGAGCCACAATGGAAGTGAATTTCAGAACAGACATCTGAATCATGTCATCTAATTTTTTAAACAGCTCAAGAAAATTGCACCTCAGAGAAGGAAGGGGTTTGTTATTCCAGTAACAACCCGTGGGGTCATGGAACCCCTCATCAAATATGGCCACAACCACCAAGGAGCTGCTCCAGGGATGGAGGAAGAAGGTGGTGGCCTCCTCTGCCCCTTAGCCAGCCCACCTTGAAGATAGGACAGACTTGCTGTAGAAGTCACCAGTGGGCACAGCCAAAGCTTTCTGTCCCTAAGCCCTGATAACCTGACCCCCCCGCCCCAGTCCATGGGAAAGCATCCTTAGGGGAACACCTGGATTTCCCTCAGAGAACAGTATTTTCTGAGCAAGGGAATGTAACTTGGAGTTCCTCACTGCTTCTATAGATACTTGAACAAGTACAGAAACAGCACCTCTAAGGCCATGGCCAAAGAAACATCCCTTCAGAAACTCAAAACCATTCTTCTAAAGACATCCCAAAATATCCTAATCCCCCTGGTCTCCTTCCAGGCCTGTGACTGCAGAAAACCCAGCCATGTTTTGGGTTGTCTTACCCCTTCCACTAAATTATCTGTGACCAATAAAATATCAAGAAGTATTGACCCGAAGTGATACCCAGTGGGTCAATAGAAGCCCCCTTCACACCTTCCTGAAAGTCTTAGAAATTCATGATAAAGTAGGCTCCTTCTCACTGAGGACAACTAAATGGATTTTAAGAGTTTCCAACCCCCAATGTAAAAGAGAGCAGAAACTTGTCAAAAAACTCATTCCTCAGCATTTCTTAACAGTGCACCTACCCAAACCACCCTCCTTCAAGTTCAGGCAGCACTATTTTGCAAACTTCCAATACCCAGATTGCTCACAGAAATGTCTTATTTTGTTGTCATTTGTTGTTTTAACACGAGGTCTATGATTTTACAAGTTTTGGAAATGAGTATTCCTTCAGGGTCTCAGGCTTCAGCTCAGAGAGATCAAACTGATCAGTGTCATAAGACTTTTCTTTTATTCACATAAAGTTCCGTTTGAAGAAGTCACTGAAGGCCCAGATTAGGGATACAATTCAGATGTTAAAATTATAAAAAAAAATTTCTTGCTGTTGCTTTGAAATGAGGGACATAGGCAAGCAATAAAAACCTTTGATTAGAGAACAGGACCAGATGAGCAGCACATCATGGCCCTCAAAAGTAAATTACTTGTCAAGGGCGGGGAAAATAAAAGGAGACATATCTAATACTCTTTGTAATACTTTAAGCAATAAAACAATAAAAAAAGTAAATTACATGACATTAAGTTTGAGCTGATACCTAAACTATTGTAATAACATCCATTTCTAAAATAATCCCAAGTTTGGGGAAGGGGGACGTAGAGTATGGACAAATTAGAATAGGAATGTGGTCCTATAACAGCAGACCTGGTTCCCCAACAGGCATTCTTGGAAGAATCTCTTTGTCTCTCATTCACAAAAAGGATAGCAGGACCGAGTACAGAGTGAGCCTTGTGAGTAAAAAAGCAAGAATACATAGTCGGATAGGACTTCAGAGGTAACCTCACTCCCATTCAGTCATTGCACAAGTGTTTATTGAGACTCTACTAAGTGTTAGGAGCTGGAGCTACTCTGCCTCCTTGGAGCTCCCACCACATTCAACAGAGATCACGTCACAAGCCAAGCCCTTACGTCTATGAAAGTGCAAATAGCCTGGAAGCATAGTCTCCTCTTCACTAAAGAGTTAGAACAACTTCATTATGTTCTCAGTTTTGCCATCTAGCTTGAAACGCCTAAGACACACGGCCATACCTTGGGACCCCCCACAGAACCTGACAAGCACTCTGCACATAAGTCAGTTAATTCAGAGGAAGATCTGGGGAGAAGAGGAAGGGGCTGATGTTACGAACCAGGAGGGGAGAAAGGAGCATGGTCTACCCCTCACTTCACTGTTTTGTAAGGCACAGCAGCAGAGGTGCATTGTGGGTGACAGTATGGGAGACCCTGTGGGTGGAACTACAGGGGACCATTCACGGGACCAGCCTGTAGCTGCTCCTACTTTCCCTGCTGTTCTATTCTGTTGCAGCCATGGACAACCCTGTGGATCTGATTGCTACCAACATCACTCCGACGGGAGCCCTGCTGCAGTGGAAGGCACCCGTGGGCGAAGTGGAGAGCTACGTCATTGTCCTCACACGCTTCTCAGGTGGGTGTCTGCAAGTCTGCACCTCAGACAGGTGGGCATGGCGGGGATTGGGGCAGAATATAGTATGAAAGTTTTAAAAAAGGCATATTGTCCACCTGAGGAACAAATTAGAGATTTCCTGCCCTCAAGATGTCCCCAAACTCTATCAACTATGGGAATTGAGAGAGTGGGATCTGAAAGGCGCGAGAAGGGCACATAACCAGGGGCAAATACAAAACTGGAGAAATCGCATTAGGAAGATAAACTAAGAATTTAGCTAAGACTTACCCCAAAATGCTATGAGCAAGAAAGCAGACTTTTCTAGATATTTAAAGAGCAAGAAAAACACTAGTTATAGGACCATGCTCACAGCAGATAATACATAACAGTGACAAAGGACCAAGAACTAATAAACTCTCCTGTTGCTTTGGTCTTCTCTATCCACGTGCAGCCCAAAATCGGAGTTTCAGTGTATTCTTCACCATGCTTGTTCACCTTATGCTATTTGAATAGTGAAGCCCAAACCAAAATAGTGTTGAGTAGTCCAGGTCTCTAGGCCTACAGAAATTATTTCCCTGCCCATATTACATATGTACATATGTGATCACAGAATTGTTGTGGGTTATCTTCAGGAATCCAGAGAACAAAGATATCAGAAGACAGAAGTCAGGCAGATGTCTTAATTTTCAAAATTAAGAGAATTTTTTTAAAAAAGACACTGACAACAGTATGATGATTGCCAGATAGAAAGGGGTGTGGGGAGAGAAAGAAGAGGGTAAAGGAGAGATAAATGGTCACAGAAGACTTGACTTTGGGTGGTGAATGCACAATGCAATATACAATGTTACAGAGTTGTACACTTGAAACCTATATTATTTTATTAACCAATGTCACTCCAATAAATGCAATTAAAAACACATAAATTTTAAGAAAATCATGAGAAAGCCAAGTCTGTAAGCTACAAAGAAATACTAGTACACTGATTGTCAAAACTTGGGAAAGTAGAAACCAAAATAGATTATTATACAAAAGGGAAAAAGAATTAATGATAACTTCCATACCAGCACAGGTTCCCTAGGAATAAGTTTTTCCAAAACTACTTTATGTCCTTGTTTTTTATTGGAAAATCTTCTAGCACCTTCAGCAAGGCATTAGAAAAGCCCACTTATCACTTAGATGGACAATACACGATGGGTCATATACAGAGTTGCAGAGAACTGTAGCTGATTGAATGCCCCTCCTCAGAGAATGAACACCTTTCCTGTGGCTACATCCTAACCCCTCTGCACACACTCACAGTCCATTTCAGTCCTCCCATGCCTCCTTGCCCTTCACGATCCTGCATTTCTTACCTCTCACCATGCCTTCTTAAGCCACCACGCATTTGTACATGCTTCCTCTACCAGGAAATTCTCTCCCCACTTGTCTGCCCAGTAAACCCGTCCTTCACCACCATCCCTTTGTCAAAGCTGCCATTATTCCCCTAAGAGAGTCGGGTGCACTGACTCACAGGTACTAAAGTACACAACTCCATCGCAACAGCTAGCATTCTTTCCTTCAACAAATCCTTTTGATGCTATTCCATGTGCCATCCCCCTACTAGGCTATAAGGATTCAGAGATAAAACACACAGATTCACAGAACTCACACCTAGTGATGGTGCAGACAGGTGAGCAGTGTCACAACATAGGCAAGCACAAAACACCTTGGGCCACATCCATGGCCATTGACTGGGATCCCAGTGTTGAGGGGGAGAAAGGAGGCAGATCTTAGATAAAGAAAGAGAATAGGAGGAAAGAGGGAACTCAAGAACAAGAGCAGCCTGTGCATTTGCAGAGATAGGAGAGACCACAGAGAGTTTGAGCTGCCAGTTTGGGTGGCTGGGGCACTGACCGACAGCAGGTGTTGCATTTGTATGCTCTTCCCAAGGGTTTGTTTAGATTTTGACTTGTTCGCATGCCTTTAGACCACGGGAAACTTGCCGCCTCAGGTCCCACTTACCTAGTGTGAAGAAGTGCCTAGTGAACTTGGTTCGATGCTGAATGACTCAGGAGTATTCTAAAGGCACAGGAGGGGGCCTGGCCCTGGTCTAATGACCAGTTTTATCAACAGCTTGAATGGATACAGAGAAGGCATGCTTACCAAATTTGCATATAAAACAAAACTGTGATGGATAGAATCCAAACTCAAATATATTTTAATGAACTGAAACAGTGGTCCAAAACTCAAGCAACAAGGCAAAAGGCGATAGAAATCAATGCACAAAATCCACTACCCACAGTTGGGTTGGAGGCACTTATGAATAAGGTCTTTGATTAGTAATACTCTTTGCTTGTGACAACCTTACGAGACTGTCTCAAACCTAATGGATTCACAGACTTGGCACAAATAAAAGCTAACATTGATCCTATTTGTTTCATTGGTTAGTACAGCTCAATCGTTGTTCTCAGTTCTCTCCTGAGTCTTGCTTTTTAGCAGGGACACTGGTAAACTGTTACCTGTCTAGAGAAAGGAGGTCAGCACTGTGGCAGTTTTAGAATTCTCATTCAGGTAATGAGGGCGGGGAAGAAGTGGTCATGTAGACAAAGTTCGGCTTATTCTTTGTAACTCCAGAGTCCTGAGTATCAGTTACAAAAAAAGACAGTTCAGCTTCCAAATAAGGAATATTTTTCTCAATTAAGATGTAAAACAACATAAGAGGGGATGCTTATATGGAATAAAATGTCAAACTAAATAACCTCTGAATGATGGTTTTTTTCCCAAAAAACTATCCAATATGGAATTCTGGCAAAATGCCTTTGGACTTGGGAAGTCTTTCTTTATTCAATCCCTGTCCATGTCCATCTGGTTTCAGTTGCTGGAGAGACCATCCTGGTTGATGGAGACAGTGAGGAGTTCCTGCTCACTGACCTGCTCCCTCGCACCCACTACACTATCAGCATGCATGCCACCAGCGGGCCTCTCACCAGTGGCACCATCAGCACCAACTTCTCCACACGTGAGTGCATGGTCAGCCACATGGCCAGTGCCCGGAAGCTCCTGTGGGTGCTGAGGATGCTCAGTCTCCGTGTGGTGGGCTGGATTAGTCTACAGCTCTTAGAGCAGCAATGAGATGTCCTTCCTTTAGTTGACTGCAACCCAAACGCCAATGAAAGTCAGTGGAGTCAGCAGACTCACGTCTACTTTCTGCCTTGACTTGGGTCTGGTGACAGCAGTAGAACCAGGCCAAGAGGGGCCAGTCCTGGAAATGCATCTGGCCAGAGAGTCTGCGGGACATTAAAGGGCTTGATGTTGGGGAGAGAGTTGCTGGATATAGTCGTGGCCAGGGGAACAGTAGACAAAGCTATAGATGTGAGAGTGTTATAAGTTCAAGAGTAAACCACAGATATGCAGGTGCAGCAAGGTCATGAATTCAGACAGAGGGTCAGATTGGAAGATGTCCCCCCAGGCCCAGAGGCCCGGGTGAGGGGAGTGGGGAATAGCTGTCAGAATGCTTATGACCCTAAAGGATCACCTTGTGACTGGGGGGCCCTTCCTGCTCCTGTCCAAGCGAGAACTGAGGTCAGCATGTGAGCAGCCCAGAGACCACACAGGTGGGCAAACAGATACATGTGCCTGGAATCAAACGGGCAGGCGCTCCTGGCATTTTCTCCTCTTTGCAGTACTGGACCCTCCTGCAAACCTGACTGCCAGCGAGGTCACCAGACAGAGTGCCCTGATCTCCTGGCAGCCCCCCAGAGCCGAGGTCGAGAAGTACGTCCTGACCTACAAATCCACTGACGGAAGCCGCAAGGTGAGCGTCGACTGAGGGGGGAGGACCATTTCTATCAGACAATCCACAGGAGTAAACTGGGTTTTCCCTGACGGACGCACGGCCTGCTGCTGAGGAAGGAGCCCCAGTCTGCAAGTCAGAGATCTGGGCGCTAATCCTGGCTCTGTACAAAGGCAAACACTAACCCTCTCTGAGTGCCGGCTTCTTCCCTAGACAATGGGGTGTCTGCCTCTGCGGCTTCACTCGCCTGTGCCAGTGCTTCCAACATTATGAAGCAAAGCGCGCTGGAAACTTCCAAGCTGCTATCAGTACGTGGAACTGGAAGGGCCTTTCACTAGCAGGGCCGAGCACACATGAGCTGGATGCCAAACTCAGCAGCCTCTTATGCCTCCTGATGAGCACTAGAAAGGCCACATGTACACAGCCTACTGCAAAGAGATGACAAATCTCTGCTTTATGTCATCAGTTGAAACAATCCATCTAAAGTGCAGGCTGTCATACTTGGTTAGCAGTGGAGGGCTTTTTTAGAGTAAAATCCTATCGGGAAGCTTGAACATGCGGAACAGATTGAGCAGCGCTTGTCTGTTGCATGTGGAGCAGGGAGTCCTAGGGTTCTGCTTCCTCAGTCCAAGAGGAGGCCCAGTGCAATCCGAAAAGCACCGATTCAACCATCCAGGTGCCGACATTTACCCCAGCATGCCCCTGGGAGGCAGGAGCTGTCCTCTCTGCTTATTGGCTCTGTTTTCTGCTTATTGTGGGGTGGAGAGGATGACAATGCAATGGCCACTGCAATACTGACCTAGCTGGCCATGGGATCCGGACTTCCCTTCCCCACACCCCTCGTTGCGAGCTGGTCCCTCCCTCCCGTCACCCTTCCTCCGGCTCATTCCACAGGAGCTGATCGTGGATGCAGAGGACACGTGGATCCGGTTGGAGGGCCTGTCTGAGAGCACAGACTACACAGTGCTCCTGCAGGCGGCCCAGGATGCCGAGAGGAGCAGCCTCACCTCCACCGCCTTCACCACAGGTGAGTGATTGGCTGCCACTTTCCTGCCTTCTTCTCCCCTGTGTGACCTCAGGCCCCTTGGCAGGAGCCTCTGCCGAGGAGACTGGGCCAAGGAGGAGGCCATCAAAGAAACTCAGTTGCCTCCTCCGCTCCTGCCTTTCCCCTCCGATTCCTGCCAGGAAACCTCTCACTACCAACACAACCAGAGGGACCACAGTGCATCTCCCTGGTCCACCTGGACCAACTAAACGCACCGAGTAAAGACATCAGGTTCCTGTTCAGATTTTCCGTCGGTGCTTTTCCAGCAGGGTTTGTTCTTCCCCCTTCCCCTGCCGCCTGTAATCAGAGATCCACCCATAAAGGAAGTAGTAGTGAACCCTCACTATTAAACCTGTGGTTCTTCTCCACACACAAAGCACTTTGCATTCTTAAAGTCACAATACAGTCCTTACAACAACTGGGGAGGAGGGCCTTCTCGGCCCCATTTCACAGGTGCATGGACATCAGATGACTTCCATGCTAGTAAGCAGCTGGTTCTGAACTTGAACCAAGGTCTCCTTCTAAATTCAGCTGGTCCTCCTGCCTTCCCCATCCAAGCATCAGCAGATGATACTTGAAAATGTCCTTTAAGGATAGGAGTGTCCTAATGTGTGCAAGGGGAACTAATATCTAACCTCTGAGGGCTGTGGCAGGCACTGTTCTAACTGCATTGCATGTGTGATCTAATGTCATCCTCAGGACAGCCTGTGAGGTGTGTTCTATTACCCCTGTTGACAGATGAGGAAATGGGGCCTCAGGGAGGGGAGGTAACTCCCCCAAGAGCCCACAGCTCTTCAGTAGGACAGCTGGGATTTGACCCCAGTTGTTCTGGCTCTGGGGTCTGTGCTGTTACCAATCCTTTCTGTCACTTCCCATGGTGCCTCTCTCTACTGTCTGTAACATGGGACCACCCAGTCTGGACTTTGAATTCTCTCCCTGCCCCACATTCTGGGGTGTGGCTGTGCCCCTGTGTGGGGCAAGTGTAAACCTGCCCCTTACCCCTAAATGCATGTCTGCCTGCCATCTCCGAGCACCAGGGCGACGGATTCCTACCCAGGCCCCAGAGCCCAATCCCTGACCCCAGAGAAGTGATGGAAAGTCCTCCATCCTCCCAGGGGCCTCCCCCACCAGACTTGCTCTAAAAGACAAAGCGGGACACTAGATCCAACACACCAACTGTCACCAGTGGCTCTTTAGGATAGTGAGTTGTGAATGAGTCCTCTCTTTCCTTCTTTTTTATACTTTTCAATCTTAGAATGTGCCTACAATGAGCACATTAATCAGAAAAACTTTTGATTAGAAAATAATAGAACACACCTCACAGGCTGTCCTGAGGATGACATTAGATCACACATGCAATAAAAATAAACCTTGATTTCACAACCAAGACATGAATCCAAAATGTGTCCTCCCCAACTAGAAACTAGAGGACACCTCATCTCTTTTGTGCGGCTGAAGTCAACTATACTCTCCCTCCTGCCCCTTCAAGGCAGTTCTGTCTCAGAACCAAGGTGCTACCTCTTCTTGTTCAAGCCCTTCCCTGCTCATTGACAGCTTAAAGGGTCCTCTAAGCTCCTCTTTTCCAAGCTACCACCCAAAGGCCCTGGATTGGAACTTTACATTGAATTAAGAATTTCTTTCCCATAAAAAGGACACGGATGACAGAAACATAAACAGAGCCCCCAAATGCAAAGTTCCCTGAATAAATTACAGTAAACCTGCACGGTCAATTGAATGTCAGTATTAATGCATCCTCACTGCCTTGCCACGCCACCCCCTCAGAACCCTCACACCCCCACACACCAGAGGCCACATGGTGTACCCCGTAGGCTCCATATGTGGGCTCCTATTTCGAACGAAGGAGGGGGAGAAAGGAGGAGGAGGAGGAGAAGCAAAGAGCAGGGTATTGCGCTTACTGGGAGCACTGCCAGTCTGAGGCCCATGAATTGCTCCTGCTGAGGAACTCCAGAGCTTCCTCTATGGTGGCAACCAGGGCTGATAGATTCAGAGGCTAATTTCAGTCTAGCGACCAGCATCCATTCTGACTTCATTGACAGTACCTGAGCTTTCCACCTAGCATCACCCTATTCTTAGGACGCTGGTCTCAGCCAATCATTCTAAGCACTTTTTATGCCTTATCTTATGGAACGAAAGCGCTTAAACTTAGGTCCCTAAGTGGCCTCCATCCACTGACAAATTCACATCTTGTCCTGGGTGGGCCAAGAAAAGAGACTCATTTCAAACAGATGACTCCTTAATGGGTTGGAAAAGAGTTGAGGTGTTAAAAATATAAAATTAAAATAAGAGAGAGAGAAAAGATTGGCTTCTGCAAAGCTTCCTTTGACCAAGATGTCTTCCCTGTTCGAATGCCTGCCTTAGAACATAAGCCCATCTCATTCTAACAATCACATTAATAGCTTCCTGTCCTCTTGTCCCCGGTATTTGCACAAAACTCCAAGGAGAATTTAATAGAAGTAGAACAGAAGAGAAAAATATGGATCTATTATTTATAATTTACTGTCGCCTGAAATTTCATCCAAGGTCTACTTGTCTTTTGGAGACACGAATATAAATGAGAAAACAAAGACTCCCGCAGAGCAACAGAGACTGGGCAACGTGATCTCCTGAGAGGAGTTCTCATTGTCTCTTTTAATCCTATAAGCGGCAAACAAGGCGCTTGCTGAAGCTGTCCTCACAGGCAGTGAACACTATAAAATAGGCTGTCTTAACCTGAAGGTTAAGTGGAGACAATCATTTGCGGAGGTTCCCAGAGATGGGGAATGAGAAGTTTTCTTTATTGCCTTTGCTCCGTGCCTGCGATCCCACATCCAGGCCAAGCTGATCTCTGGGGCTTTTTAGGGAAACTCAGAGAGTCTATTCTAACACAAGCTTCCGTTTGGGAAGTTGTGAAAATAAGTGAAGATTGGCCAACCCTGGGTTCTGGGACAGCAGATGGTGGGCCATGCAAATCCGCAGAGTTATCAGTTAATAGTACCACTGAGGTTGTGTGTTTCATCTTGGGTGACTCTCAGTAGGTGATGATTTTCAAGGAATTGGTCCATGTCCCTGAATTTACTTAGAGTTGTCTATACTACTCAATTGGTCCCTCTATAGGGAGAGCAGTGAATGTGGTCAAGCAGTAATGCCACCTGCCATAGGGCCTTGAATGTCACTATATACAAAATTTGATCTGGCCCATTTTTAGCCATGCTGTCCCAAATGTTCTCAGAAAAGCTAATTTCCATTTCCCTTTTCATAATCATAGGAAGGAAAATAGTGTCCACATGGTATCTTACATTTAACAAATATTGAATGAACCTTCACAGTGGGTTACACACTATACTAAACACTTCAAGGGCATGAGGCAGTGGGGAACAGACAAAAGGAGGAAATGGGGTAATTTCAAGTAGTGGTGAGTCCATAAAAAACAAACAGAGTAATGGACTAGGGACCGATGTGAAGAGCTAATTTCCAGGACGACTCCTGTACTAGAAAGGCTTTCCTGATGGTCACTTGCCACTTCCTTCCCTCAGCCCCAGCCCCTGGCCTCAGCTAGGATGTCAGGCCATTTGAGCCAGGACATGAAAGATGAGAGTGAATCAGACAAGGAGGAGAATTCGGGCTGAGGGAAGAGCGATGTCTACACCCAGCGGGAGGAATGAGTTTGGCATGTTCCAAAGCCTAAAAGAAAGCCAGTGGTAAAGGGAAAGGAGGACCAGGCAGGGCCGGAGCCTGCAGGTCCTGTGGGTTGTGGTGAGGCCCTGGGGTTGTATTCTAATTGCAAGAAGCCATCACGTTGGAGAAGCCATTGGGAGGTTGTTGGCACGTGAGAGACAGAGATCACATTATACTATAGAAAGGTCACTCTGGTTCAATATGAAAATGGATGCAAGTAGGGCCAGAAAGGCAGGAAGAGACCAGGGAAGTGGCATTACCATGACCCAACCCTCCCCTTGCCATGCTGAAGCAAGAGACACAGACACCAGGCTGGCAGCTGCCAGTCTATGATCAACTAATCTGCCATGGCAGTGGGTCTCCTGATATGAGTCCCAGGAATAGTAAGGCAGATTATGTCAGAACGGATCAACTAATCTGCCATGGCAGTGGGTCTCCTGATATAAGTGAGTCCCAGGAATAGTAAGGCAGATTATGTCAGAACATTTCTCTACTGTTAGGGTGCCTTTAGCTGGTCTTCAAAGGGAAGACTTAGAAGACTGATGGGTAGAAAGTGGGTGGTCTGCAAAGCTTGAGGACCTTCCTCAGCGACTCTGTGTACAAGGAAGACATCCAAGCTGGCTATGACTCAGTTGATTCTCTGTTCCCATCACCTCCTCAAAGTCTATTGCCACCTCTCCTCTTGGATTCCCGCTACTACCTCCTAAACGAGTCTTACCTCCAGTCTCACTCCCATCTCATTCATTCTCACCCCCATCTCATTCACAATGAGAACAAGCTTTCTAAAAACTTGAGCTTGAAGTCCATTGCTGGAATCTTCAGCCTACTGCCTTCAGGAGAAGGTTCAACTCTTTAAGTGGCATAATCCAGTCCCCACTTACCTCCCCAAGGCTCTCCCTCACCCATCCAACCCCACCCTTGCTCTGTCTCCTGGCTGACCCTGCGGTTTCCCAAAATAGGCTATGCACTTTCATTGGCCAGAAACACCCTTCCCTACCAATTTGTGGCTTACTTCTATATCCATCAGTTCCTAAACTAAGAATCCCTTTCTGATTAGCACCTGCCAATCCCTACACCGTCCCAGGCCCCACCGCTCACCTTACCCCCACCAGCCCCGGGCATCATGGCATACTCACTCCCGAGTTTTGATGGCTCCCTGTGTTTATCTCTTTCCAGAGCACATAGAATTTGGGATTATGTTTGTATGTTTCTCCCACCAGAGTGTGAGCAACCTGAAAGATGGAACTATATATTTTTCTCTTTTATATTTCCATCTCTTTCTTAGCCCGCTATTTAGAACCCAACAGACACTTCCTATATGTTTTTTTAAACAAATGCATAAAAGAATAAACAGGTAAATGAGTTAGAAGATGCTCTCAAGGTGGCTAAGGTGGTAGGTTTGACGGCCTGTGTGGGCTGACCAGGTAACTTAGCTCTTCCCACAAACCCACTTCTGGGGAAAAGACACCTACTAGTAAGTTCCGGTGGCCAGAGGTGGTCCCTGCGCTGCTGTGGAGCCGCACATCCTGCTCTGCTGGGTCTGTTCTCAGAATTGCCGACATCTCGCTTTGGTCCTGATGCTACAGCCGTAAGGACAGGCAGTGGACAGACACTCTCCAAAGCCACTAACTCAGACCACTTTAGACACTGTATCCAGGAACCCCCTACACGGAAGGGACAGGGAAGGGACCAGAAAGGTCTCTTCCTTTACTCCCAGCCACTGGAGCTGTCTGATTGCTCTGTGCATCACGTAGCTCACCTCACTCCACTCACAGCCAGCCTTCCAATGCCCAACACAAACCAATTTCTGAGCAATTCTTCCGGTAAATGCCCGTCCTATCGATCTCACAATTACATCTAGAAACACTTAACTATGAGCCATTTCAGTGTCCCGATCACTTGGCATTGCGTTCCTCTTAACTTGGCAATCAACACAGCCTGTGCCTTAAAGACAGACAAAGCCTCTCTGTCAGCGGGCCCAGCGATTGCACCAAAGGGAAGGAAGCCTCCGGTGCTGCTCTGGGTCCTGAAATGTCTGCCTTGAGAAAAACTACCGGATGATCTGTGTGAGGGTAAAGGTGTGTTTCTGCTGAGAGTAGATGGTAGGACATCGGGAGTGTCCCGATGCATGAAATCTGTCCCGACAATTCCCTGAGAGTGTCCGAATCACAGCACACACGCAATGAACGCAGCGGAACAGTAATCAGTGTGGTCTTCATTATTAGCTAGGCAGAAGTCCAGTAACCCCAAAGCGCTCCTAATGGTAACAACTGGAACCAAGGCTTATACTCAAGGACAAATAGACTCTCTTCCCCATCCCCCCCCCCTCTAAATCTTGGGACCTGCCCACTCAAGACACACCTATGGGAAAGAGAGAGGGAAGGAAATGGAGAAAAGGAAATCGGTAGAGAGAGACAGAGAGACTCTAAGTCTATCCAGGCAGCTATATGGATCTAGGCAGAGAAAGCCAACCAATGGGCCCCTTGGGGACACAGTCCAGCTGGCAATTCCACTGCTTGGCCTCTCAGAGAAGAGGAGAATGTACCAGAGGAAGAATGGGGTTCCCAACCCGCTGGGCACCAGACTCCTCTGAGGAGCTCTGGTAAAACAGGATCCACTGGGGACCAGCACCCGCCCCCAACCGCCGACCCCCCCACACACACACCACACACACACTAAGTCAGCAGACAGGAATCTGAACTTGAATCAAGGCCCTTCATCCCAAGTTGACTGTATTCCCATTTTTTTCACTTCAAAAAAAAATGAATTCTTTTATATGACAGTCCTGATATTTCAAAACGTCTCTTCTCCACGGCAAGTCATCTCAGTTTATTATCTTTGTTTTTGGTAGAGCTACCTTTAAAGCAATTAGTATGTTTGAGCCTTCTAAAAATATCCATAACATAAGCATTAAATAATCTACATGGTCAATGTGAAGTAGCCTGTATAAGATTACTCACTCATTCTGAAGTCTGGTTTAGTGTTTTATGCAGACTGGTAGGAGGCTGTCATTTTAAGATTTGGGAGAAGATGACTGGGGACACACATGTTGGGAACTGGGTAGACATTTGGGGTTCTGGCTCCTTTAAGAAGCTGAGTTGATTCAGGAGAAGGGGCTGTTAGAGCACAAGGTAGGAGTGCACTGAAGACCAAGAACATTCTGTGCTGATCTTTCAAAATGAGAAATCCAGGCCGTGAGAGAAGGCTGGTTGCTCCCGAGACCAGGTGGAGAAGGCCTGGAAGCTGGGAAACAATCGCGGGGTTCCCACAGCAACAGGGAGTGGGGAGGAGCTCACTGGCAGCTTCCCCCACTTCCAGGCACAGGTGGGATGGGGAGCACTAATGAGCCCCAGGACAAGCTGCGATGAGAGAAAAGCTAAGAGCATCCCTGCAGCTATTCAGGAAGTCGGGTTTCCATGTGGGGTAGACAGTTCATTTGAACATGGGACCTTTTCTCAGGTCACTTTAGCCTTCGGGCTACAGCGGTTCTCAACCTGTGGGTCCCCAACAATGAAAATACATCCTGCATATCAGATATTTACATTATGATTCATAACAGTAGCAAAATTACAGTTATGAAGTAGCAACGAAAATAATTTTATGGTTGGGGGTCACCACAACATGAGGAACTGTATTAAAGGGTCGAGGCATTAGGAAGGTTGAGAACCACTGGCCGAGATAGATACAGACATAAATTCATCCTGTGCCCACGGGTGGAGGTGGGTCCCGTAACCTGTATCGTGTTCTAGCCTGTTTAGCAGAGAGCACAGAGCACCTGACTGAGGTTGGAAACTCGAGTTCAGGTGACGGGAGGAAGTCATGTGATCTCTCCAAGTGCAGTCTCCTCTGTAAAATAAGTTTTTTGATTCACAATGATCTGCCTTCCTCTCAAGTTTCTTGCAAGAACTAAGTGAAAATGAAAACTCACTTGGAAAAGCACAGGTTCTGTAGAAACCCGCTGTCATTCCCCGAAGTAGGTGGCGCCTTTGTTCCAAACTGCCTGCAAAGGGAGCCACCCTTGCCCCCAGTGTGGCTGAGCGAAGGGCAGTTCTGTGCTGGGGGTTAACTCATCTCCAGAGGGGCCTCGTGTAAAGTCTATGGAACCCGAACAACCTCTCCCCAACGCAGGATGCTTCCCTGATGGTCCCTGACAGGTGTCTCAGATGACCTGGGCCTTCAACGAGGCTATATGTCTCCTTCCTTGTGTGGCATGAGGCTGTCACTTGCTCTGACCCTCCAGCTGGCTTTCCAAGTGGCCTGGGGTCACACCCTGCAGTGCACAGGCACTGCCACCAGGGGGCACTGTGGTGACTGGCCCATGAGGTCCTTACCCAGCCCCTTCAAAACTGCTACACAGTTCAAGGCTGCAGGATCACCAATACTGCACCTTACGTTTCCCGGGCCCCACGCCACTGCCCCTCACTCTCGAGCTTGGCCTTTCATGTGCTCTCTCAGCTCCTGCAGTCCAGAGAGCCCTCCACTGGTCTCTCCTCCTCAGCTTGCCTGCTAAGCACTAAAATGTGCCCTGAAGCTAAGCTCTTCAAGACACATGATTTAAGCTTCTCTTTCAGCTAATTAGATATTGTTCTACAAATTGGGCTGCTCTTTCTGAAAGATGCGAGGCCGTGTATTCCCCCTGCCGTCTCTGTAAGCTTACACTGAACTGTAGAGCACAGGCACTGGGTCAAGTCCAATGGGGAGATGATTCTGCACGAGGAATAGATGTCCGTCTTCTTGCTAACGCTGAGCTTGTCTGGGCGTTCCTGAGTGTCTGCTGTGAGGGTGGCGGAAGGCTTTGTCTATCAGCGGTCACCAACCGGTGGTCCACGGACACTAGTGGTCCCTGAGGTCCGAAAGGTTGGCGACTGCTGGCTTAGATGCCTCTCATCCTGTGACAGGAGGCCCTCCAGGGATGCATGGTGGCCTGTGCACCTGTAACCATCGCCTGAGTAACCACTCACATCTTCACCTTTGGGGGGAGGGGTATTTTTATTATCCCCATTTCACTGACGAGAAAACTGATACCCAGGGAAGTCAGGCCATTTGCTTAAGCTAAACAACAGGTAAGTGGAGGAGCCAGACCGTGAGCCCAGCTCTCTGGTCTGCTGTCTGATTGCTCCATCAATTAGGCGGGATGCAGGGTGAGGCAGGGTTCCCACACTGGGCGAGGCCAGAGTGGATGTCCCACGGCTCTTGATGAGGTCCCACGGACCCTCTGAGCCCTTCTGTGATTTGATCAAGGGGTTCGTGCAGAGAGGGAGGAAGGATGCTTTCTGGAGGTCGCCTCTTTTCCTGTGCAGGGGGCCGGGTGTTCCCTCACCCTCAAGACTGTGCCCAGCACCTGATGAATGGCGACACTCTGAGTGGGGTCTACACCATCTTCCTCCACGGAGAGCCCGGCCAGAAGCTCCAGGTGTACTGCGACATGACCACGGACGGGGGAGGCTGGATTGTAAGTATGCACGCTGCTCCCCACGCGTGCAGACAGCCCGGGGTCCTCGTCCACCGGGCGCAGCGCCCACGAACCCACACCTCACAGCCTCTGCCCGTCCCTTCAGTTACTCCCCTCCTGTCCCTCTTGGAGGCTCTTCACTGTCCTCGGGGCCCTTTCTCAGCAGCCCCGTCCTAGGCTTGGCCCGGCCCAGAGAGGAACAGCAGATGGAGGCTGCAGTGGCCTGGCCCAGGGAGGGGTTGCTTCTGCAATGGCAGTGCAGGCAGGGGTGCCGGGGCAGGACAGCGGCTCAGACAGGCCCAGGTCCTGCCCGCTGGGGTCTGCAGCTGCCAGAGGAGTAGCAGAGGTGAGCCTCTGTGGGGAGCTCTTTAGGACCTTTCTGTCGGACAGCTGCATATGAGGGAGCAGAGGAGGGCAGGGCATGGACAGCCACCTCTGGGTACCAAGGCCAACCGTGTCCCCATCCTTCCTTGGACTCCCTGGTTCGTCTCCAGAGCTGTCCCAGCCTTCAGGGAGCACCTTGATTAGGAAAAGAGACACCATTTCCTGTGACCACCCTCCTCCACGTCTGATAGTCCAGGACAGAGAGAAGGGAAGGGTGGCTTCACTAACATCCCTGCCCATCATACAGCCCCACTGCAGACGGGAGGGTTCCTGCAGCCCAGCCTGCAGCAGCCTGGCCCGCAGCAGCCCGGCGCTAGCTGGGTGGGTGCGCATGGGAAGGAGTATTTAAATGGAGTGAAATGGGGACTGTGCTCATAATAGCTACACTTGGGAGACATTTCCTTTTCTCTTCTGACATATCTGTGCCTCCTTCGTAAAGCTTAGTTGGGAGTTGAAGCCGAGGCTGATGGATTGGAGGTTAGATGAAATGAGCACTTAAACAGCTCGCAAAGTGAATGATATGCAGTTCCTTGCCTGCGATGGGATGACGACAGTTACTGCTGATGTGGAGTTGGGCCTGTTCTTCCGGAGAGAAATGCTCTCTGCTGCACGGCCTGGTGCAAAGGACGGACCTGAGAGCCACCAACTCCCCTGTTTGGGGGCTCGCTGTGTCCGAGTCCTTTCTACATTGCTGGGTGCAGATTAGTGTCAACATCACAGCCGGCCTCTCCATCGGAGCCTCTGCCCTTGGAGAAGGTGCTGTGTGTCTTCCAGGGAACGGACGGCGGTGCAAGCACCAGCCCTGCCCGCAGTGCCCTCTTCCGGAGAGAAATGCTCTCTGCTGCACGGCCTGGTGCAAAGGACGGACCTGAGAGCCACCAACTCCCCTGTTTGGGGGCTCGCTGTGTCCGAGTCCTTTCTACATTGCTGGGTGCAGATTAGTGTCAACATCACAGCCGGCCTCTCCATTGGAGCCTCTGCCCTTGGAGAAGGCGCTGTGTGTCTTCCAGGGAACGGACGGCGGTGCAAGCACCAGCCCTGCCCGCAGTGCCCTTGTCCCGCTTGTCCTCGCAGACGGAAAACTCGCTTCCAGCAACTTTCCTCCGGCCAGCTTCCTCCCCCATCTCTTCCCAGGTGTTCCAGAGGCGGCAGAATGGCCAGACCGACTTTTTCCGGAAGTGGGCGGAGTACCGCGTTGGCTTCGGGAACCTGGAGGATGAGTTCTGGCTGGGTAACGCCCGCTCTGCTTTCCCTGGGAGATGCTCTGGCTCTGGGTCCAGCACTCCTTCTGGGCCCATGGGGGTTATCAGCACCCCCGTGTCTGCTGAGAAGTTGACAGCTCGTGAATTGCTTTCAGTTCCTCCGGCTCTGTTTGGCTGCACTATTGATCTGTTTTTATCTCATTGTGGCGTTTTCCTCTCTGCCCCGTCTCTTCCCATCCTCATTAATAGTCTCTTATGCTGATGGGTCTTGACAGGAAGCAACTACAAGGCTCGGATCGGCCTGGTGTGCGAGGGGCATGAGGGCCACAGGGCGGCGGGTCACCTTACAAGCAGCCAGCCAGCCTGCAGGCAAGAGAGGACGAAGCAGGCGCCACGCACGCTCAGTTCTCTGGGGGAATGTTACTCCCTGCCTGGGCCAGCAAGGGAGGGAAGTGAGAATGGCAGAGAGGTGGCCGGCAGTGTCCCCGAGTTCTGACAGGAGCGGAGGTGTAGATTGAGAACTGAGCGGGTGTGAGGCGGGAAGCACACACCTGGCCCAGGCAGATGGCAGGACATCCTGATGACCTGCCGCTCCCTCTTGGTGAGATGTTCAGCCACTGGTACAGGGAGGCGGGGAGAGGAGATAAGCGTGTTCCGAACTGGTGGCCTCCGACACCTCCCTGTCACCTTCTCATCCGGGCCTCACTCGCTTTCCCCCTCACTGGCCTCCCTGCCTCCATGACCACTCAGCATCCACAGGGCCACTAGGATGAGCTTCCTCACACCCAAAACCTGCCCAGCGGCCAACCCCCTGTGTAAGCCGTCTCCGCCTTGCCGCCAGGTGAAAGCCAAGCCCCTGACCCCTGGCCCGGCCTCTCTCCTCTGCCTTGGAGCCTGCGCCCACCCTGAGCACCTCTCTCCTCCCACACGGCCCCACCCCCACCAACTGCAAACCCTCGGAATCACTGATGATGCTTCCTCTGCAAGGAGCTGTCCCTCCCTGCACACCGTGGCATCCATCCACGTCCATTCAAAGACCAGAGAGCCCATCCTACCCACTGGTCTCACCCTTTGCCTGTGGGAGAATGGGCCCCTCCCTTATTGGTGGCCAATTTCCTGTCCCAAATCAGTGTCCATTTCCTTATCCCCCTTGACTATACTACATAAACTGTGGGGCTTGGACCACATCATCTTCATCTCTGAACCCTGCTGCCTATTACAGTGCCTGGGGATAGCAGGTAAAGCGTCGCTGTCAGTCAGTGGTAAGATTACGGAGTGTCTGTTAGGAAACCAGATCTGTGTTTGCTGATGTAGGTAATAAATCTGAGATGAAAGTCACATAAAAATGCTGAGAGAGAAGTCAGTGACTAAGAAACACTGGCCCTCGACGAGTTTGCAAACTGCTTGGGAGACAGCAGTGCCTGGGCCAGTGCCCCCACCATAGGCAGGGCTCTGTGCCCAAACCCGTGCCTGCCCCCACAACCTTTGTCCCATCTGTGAAACACCTGAGCTGTCGGCACTTGTGTTTTCTCTATATCGCTGTTTAGTTCATAAATCTATTGTTTGGGGAAAGAAACTTGGAAGCATCGCCCAAGTGGGAAGCTGGTTATGTGCAGTCCTAAAGGTAGCCTCAGAAATCCATGCCAGGAAAACAACACTCATCCTATATAATAAAATCCTAATATGCAAATTGACAGAACGGTGGAACAACTGGTCGCTGTGACACACACTGACCACCAGGGGGCAGACGCTCAACACAGGAGCTTCCCCCTGGTGGTCAGTGCGCTCCCACAGAAGCCAGGCTCATGGCTGGAGAGCGCAGCAGTGGTGGCGGGAGCCTCTCCCACCTCCGCAGCAGCGCTAAGGACCCCTCAGGGGATGTCCAACTTTAAGCCGGCAGGTGGACATACCCTGAGGGATCCTGGACTGTGAGAGGGCGCAGGCCAGGCTGAGGGGAACCCCCCCCCCCCACCCCAGTGCACAAATGTCGTGCACCAGGCCTCTAGTGTTATTAAATGACCGTTAAACCCAGTGCTCCCAGCCTGTGGCTGCTGCTACTGGTAGTAACAGTGAGATTAGAAGTGTTGGGTGTTAAACCACAGGAAGT
>NW_005359478.1:6439449-6455660 GCF_000412655.1 Myotis brandtii | reverse complement strand
GGGCAGGCGAGGGAGAAAGGAGGCCAGGTGGGTTGAATGAAGTGAATGAAGGCCGTGTAGTATCTAAAGTGGGGAAGCGACATCTGTGGGTAACAGGGAGCCACTGAGGGCTCCTGAACAAAGGCCTGCCCCGGGGATGCGTTGTATGGCAGCAAGACTCAGGTTGGGGTGACACTGTGACCCCTGGTTTATGTCCTAAGTTGGGTTCCCTAGCAGCAGAGCCTGAGACAGGGATTCTTATTCGAGGGGTGTATCTGGGGGTGCTCTCAGGAGAGGGGGGAGCAGGGTAAGCAGGATAAAGCAGGGGAAAGTGCGGACATGTGGTCTTGGTTGGGGACTAGCTTCAGTCTGATCCTTAGGGAAGCTCTGAGCATAAACTCCTCAGGTTGGGGTGAGAGGGCCACCCCCCACATCAGGCACTGACGGAGGTCGCCCTGTGGCGTGGGGGTGGAGGGTGCAGCTTCTGGGTGCAGTGACTCCCGTTCAGGCGATTACCCAAGAGGGAGGCAGCTATGAGTTATGTGGAGGCTGGGAGAGGAGGGGTGTGGAATGAATGGTAGACTGACCCCTCGCTGGCTGCTGGGAGGTGGGAGGATGTTGGGATATCCTGGGCCCAGGGTCCATCCTTGACCCCTGTGACCACTGTTTCTACCTCTTGCCCCCTATCACTCATGCCAGAGCCTCAGGCCCCTGTGGTGCTCATGCCACTGTCAGCCACACCAGGTTGGAGTGAGAGGCGCAGGGGCGGGGCCGGGATGCTGAGGCTCTGGGCTCCTCAGACACCAGGTCAGACCAGACGTCAGGCCCGGAGCTGACCGGTGCTGGGACTCCTCCGCAGACCTGGCTGGCCCTTCGCAGGGGCCGAGTCGGAGTCCGGGAGGGTCTGTCTGACAAGAGACCATCTGCCTGAGGGTCGGAGTCCCCGATACCCCTCCTCCTCCCCGGGACGTATTTTAGAGCCACGGTCCCATTTCCCAAGCTGCCGGGCCAGGCTCCTACATCCTCTGCTCGTCTCCGCAGGGCTGGACAACATACACAGGATCACGTCCCAGGGCCGCTACGAGCTGCGCGTGGACATGCGCGACGGCCAGGAGGCCGCCTTCGCCCACTATGACAAGTTCTCGGTCGAGGACAGCAGGAACCTGTACAAGCTCCGTGTAGGCGGCTACAACGGCACTGCAGGTACCTGGGTCCCCAGCAGACCAGGGCCCCTCGCTCCAGGCCTGAGCTGCCCTGGGATTCCCTGCCGGCCGGTGAGCTGGGCACGGGCTGCGAATCACTGGCCCCGGCCCAGCTGCCCCTCACCACTCGGCGGCCTGAAATCAGTTTCCTCGTCTGGAGCATGATGATAGGGATCCCTGCCTACTGCACAGCAGCCAGGAACAGGCAGTTCAGGCCGGGAACGTGCTTTTAAGGTTTAAACACCGAAGTTCAGTGGGAGGGCCAAGGACAATTCTTCTTGTCTCGATCATTCAATATGGACTCCTATCCAGAGAGCAGAACCCCGTGCTGTCTGGGCAGAAACCTCCCCTCAGTGACACGAGGAAACCACCCTGAACTGAGGAAACTAACCAGATCCCGAATATTCTGAGATGCTCCCCCCTCACACACATACACACACAGAAGTCATCATCACAGCCATCAAGGAGCAAGCCACAGCACTAATGGTGCCCACATTCCACTCATCCATCCGCAAGAACCACGTACATCGCCACGTCTTCTGTGTAGACGCTGAAGACATTTACACTCAGAAGAATACCCGTGGCCTTAATGGTTTCATCAGAACCGAATGCTGGGCCAGTCCTCAGGTGCAGCCTGTCTGTTCCCTGGGGTCTACTCCATAAAGCCTGTGTTTGCCAAATGTTCTATTGTTTGGTGCAGGGAGTGATTGGCCTTGCATTTACTCGGATTTTAGGGCTAAGGGCCAGTGTATAATTCTAGCAGCATTTTTATGCCTCTTGGCACTGAGAGGACCATCGAGGTGTTGCCCTTCCAATTCCGGCCTCTGTCCAATTATTTCTCTCTCCAGCCAAGTACATTACTCCAAAGAGAAGGCACGCTTCCCTTTGTTACGCTTCAAATTTCAGACCCTTCCCCATGGCCACGAGCCCTGCCCGAGTGCCCCACGGAAGGTCCAATCACCACGCTTCGGGCATAGCATAGCCATTGAAATGCACTCCAGTGAACAAAGTATCAGACTGATTCATTCACAGATAAGGAGGCTGCATGGCGGTGACCACATTGTCCCGTGTTACCAGGCTCATCACTGTCCCCCCGGAAACAGAGGGAGTTGTGCACGTCTGTCCCATGCGGGCCTGGAGGAAACAGACAGAGGTTGGAGGTGCCGCATGGACAGGGTTCTGAGCAGGTTGGGGAAGGAGGAGATGAGCTGGAGCGAGCAGCATGGAAGCAGCTGCCCCAGGGGAGGGGGGAGGACGTTCAGTTCAGCCAGACTGACCCACAGGTGGAAGGAAAAGGGGGGCTCAGTGAAAGGTCCCGTAAGTGGAAGCCGGTTGGTTGGGAGCAGGACAAACATCCAGAAAATCCCGACGAAGGAGGGACAAACTGAACGGCCTCCCGCGTGTTCGTTTTCCCCAGGGGACTCCCTCAGCTACCACCAGGGACGCCCCTTCTCCACTGTGGACAGAGACAACGACATCGCCGTGACCAACTGCGCCCTGTCGTACAAGGGGGCGTGGTGGTACAAGAACTGCCACCGGACCAACCTCAACGGGAAGTACGGGGAGTCCAGGCACAGCCAGGTGGGTGGAGTCTGCCGCCGGGATGAGCCGGAGCTGAGGGGTCCCTTAGCGTATGTGTTCATTGCACAGGCGGGTCTTACTCAGGGTCTCAGGGAAGGAGTATCGTGAAGAGGAAGGTAATGCAGACGCTGGGGGCGGGCAGGACAGGGTAGAAGCAGTGGAAGGAGAGGAAGCAGCCTACGAAGTGTCCCAGGAACAGAGAATGAGAAATACCGGTGTTAACCGGCCCATCTATCCCCGTTAGAGACCACATGACCGTGGGCCGAGCGGGGTGACGGGTGACCCGCTGAGACGTGCCCAGCATTAGCCCTGAAAGCCAGCAGCCAGGGAACCCCGTGGTCCCGGCAAACCCAGGGTTGGTCCCCGTCGGCGGAAACCACCTGGCCTCCCACCAGGAGTGAGCAGGCACTCGGTGACCCTCCAAAATGCGTCTGTGCTGTGGGGACTTTGCACACAAACCCTGAAGGCCAAACACAGAGCCGGCCACAGCACGTTTCCAGGGAAAAGGCTGGAGAGAGGCTGTGCTATGGCCTGATCTCGGAGGATCTGACATGCTCGTCTTTCTCCTTCCCAGGGCATCAACTGGTACCACTGGAAAGGCCACGAGTTCTCCATCCCCTTCGTGGAAATGAAGACGCGCCCCTACAACCACCGGCCCCTGGCGGGGAGGAAGCGGCGGTCCTTGCACTTCTGAGCCGTGGGCGGCCACCGGCTACCTGACCTTTCTGTATTTTATAAACCAAGCAAGGGGTGGGGATCACAGCACTGCGCATTGCAACGTGTTCTGAGTGTTCGAAGGAAGCAGGGAGTAGCAGGAATCGGTTGAGAATTAGCTGCTTATGGTTTCTGCTGCCCTCGGGCCTGACCCAGTCCATTCTCCCTCTTCTCCAGCCACCTTAGCCGGCCCCTTTTCCCACCAGGAGGAGAAGGGAGATGTTTCCCTAAAAGACCAAATCAAAGGCCAGTGGTGGAGTCAGGTTGCTATGGTGACGGGCTCGTCCCTTCGCCCCTTGCCCTCCCTCGGAGACGTCCTCCCCTTCCCGGCATGTGTCCCTGGTCACTGCCTCCCAAGGAAGAAGCCTCCACAAGAGAGTCTTGCGAACAACGCCCCCAAGAGGCAGCTCGACCTTGCCATCCGCCAGCCCAAGCCTCTTTCACAGGCCAGAGGTTCTCACCTTCTGACCCTTCTGACCCTTCCGCCGAGTGGCCCTGTGACCTCTCAAGAGTAGTGACCTCCCTTCCAGCCCTCACGGAGCCTGTGCCTGCCCCCTACCCTGAGGCCCCGGGCCCCACAAGCCCAGCCACTGCTTCCGACGATAGTTCCCAAGGTGCTCGGTGCCTGTGGCTGGCCCGGAGCTGCTCATGGCTTGTGTCCCTGTGGGTCTCTGTGGGAGGGGGAGAGGGAGAGAGTAGCGGGTTTTAGCGCTTTGGGGTCCAGCCTGGAGGAAAGGAAGGAGGAGGAGAATTCAGGGCCCCTGTCACTGAGATTCGAGGTCCCATGGGGAACACAGGTCTTTATTTCTGGTTCTCTGTGTCACAAACAGTTTTTTTCTGAGTTGCAAACTGATTGCGATCCTTAGCCAGGCTCTCCTTTGTGTGGGAGGCTTAATAAGAGTCAGAGAAAGACGTTATATGACCAGCCAGCCATTCTCCTAACTGGTATTCCCTGGAAGATCATCACAGCCATCAAGGAGCAAGCCACAGCACTAATGGTGCCCACATTCCACTCATCCATCCGCAAGAACCACGTACATCGCCACGTCTTCTGTGTAGACGCTGAAGACATTTACACTCAGAAGAATACCCGTGGCCTTAATGGTTTCATCAGAACTGAATGTTGGGCCAGTCCTGGGGTGCAGCCTGTCTGTTCCCTGGGGTCTACTCCATAAAGCCTGTGTTTGCCAAATGTTCTATTGTTTGGTGCAGGGAGTGATTGGCCTTGCATTTACTCGGATTTTAGGGCTAAGGGCCAGTGTATAATTCTAGCAGCATTTTTATGCCTCTTGGCACTGAGAGGACCATCGAGGTGTTGCCCTTCCAATTCCGGCCTCTGTCCAATTATTTCTCTCTCCAGCCAAGTACATTACTCCAAAGAGAAGGCACGCTTCCCTTTGTTACGCTTCAAATTTCAGACCCTTCCCCATGGCCACGAGCCCTGCCCGAGTGCCCCACGGAAGGTCCAATCACCACGCTTCGGGCATAGCATAGCCATTGAAATGCACTCCAGTGAACAAAGTATCAGACTGATTCATTCACAGATAAGGAGGCTGCATGGCGGTGACCACATTGTCCCGTGTTACCAGGCTCATCACTGTCCCCCCGGAAACAGAGGGAGTTGTGCACGTCCGTGTCCCATGTGGGCCTGGAGGAAACAGAGGTTGGGGGTGCTGCATGGACAGGGTTCTGAGCAGGTTGGGGAAGGAGGAGATGAGCTGGAGTGAGCAGCGTGGAAGCAGCTGCCCCAGGGGAGGGGGGAGGACGTTCAGTTCAGCCAGACTGACCCACAGGTGGAAGGAAAAGGGGGGCTCAGTGGAAGGTCCCGTAAGTGGAAGCCGGTTGGTTGGGAGCAGGACAAACATCCAGAAAATCCCGACGAAGGAGGGACAAACTGAACGGCCTCCCGCGTGTTCGTTTTCCCCAGGGGACTCCCTCAGCTACCACCAGGGACGCCCCTTCTCCACTGTGGACAGAGACAACGACATCGCCGTGACCAACTGCGCCCTGTCGTACAAGGGGGCGTGGTGGTACAAGAACTGCCACCGGACCAACCTCAACGGGAAGTACGGGGAGTCCAGGCACAGCCAGGTGGGTGGAGTCTGCCGCCGGAATGAGTCGGAGCTGAGGAGTCCCTTAGCGTATGTGTTCATTGCACAGGCGGGTCTTACTCAGGGTCTCAGGGAAGGAGTATCGTGAAGAGGAAGGTAATGCAGACGCTGGGGGCGGGCAGGACAGGGTAGAAGCAGTGGAAGGAGAGGAAGCAGCCTACGAAGTGTCCCAGGAACAGAGAATGAGAAATACCGGTGTTAACCGGCCCATCTATCCCCGTTAGAGACCACATGACCGTGGGCCGAGCGGGGTGACGGGTGACCCGCTGAGACGTGCCCAGCATTAGCCCTGAAAGCCAGCAGCCAGGGAACCCCGTGGTCCCGGCAAACCCAGGGTTGGTCCCCGTCGGCGGAAACCACCTGGCCTCCCACCAGGAGTGAGCAGGCACTCGGTGACCCTCCAAAATGCGTCTGTGCTGTGGGGACTTTGCACACAAACCCTGAAGGCCAAACACAGAGCCGGCCACGGGGAGCGGCCCGGCCACAGCACGTTTCCAGGGAAAAGGCTGGAGAGAGGCTGTGCTATGGCCTCATCTCGGGGGATCTGACACGCTCGTCTTTCTCCTTCCCAGGGCATCAACTGGTACCACTGGAAAGGCCACGAGTTCTCCATCCCCTTCGTGGAAATGAAGACGCGCCCCTACAACCACCGGCCCCTGGCGGGGAGGAAGCGGCGGTCCTTGCACTTCTGAGCCGTGGGCGGCCGCCGGCCACCTGACCTTTCTGTCATTTGTTTGTATTTTATAAACCAGGCAAGGGGTGGGGATCACAGCACTGCGCATTGCAACGTGTCCTGAGTGTTCGAAGGAAGCAGGGAGTAGCAGTAATCGGTTGAGAATTAGCTGCTTATGGTTTCTGCTGCCCTCGGGCCTGACCCAGTCCATTCTCCCTCTTCTCCAGCCACCTTAGCCGGCCCCTTTTCCCACCAGGAGGAGAAGGGAGATGTTTCCCTAAAAGACCAAATCAAAGGCCAGTGGTGGAGTCAGGTTGCTATGGTGACGGGCTCGTCCCTTCGCCCCTTGCCCTCCCTCGGAGACGTCCTCCCCTTCCCGGCATGTGTCCCTGGTCACTGCCTCCCAAGGAAGAAGCCTCCACAAGAGAGTCTTGCGAACAACGCCCCCAAGAGGCAGCTCGACCTTGCCATCCGCCAGCCCAAGCCTCTTTCACAGGCCAGAGGTTCTCACCTTCTGACCCTTCCGCCGAGTGGCCCTGTGACCTCTCAAGAGTAGTGACCTCCCTTCCAGCCCTCACGGAGCCTGTGCCTGCCCCCTACCCTGAGGCCCCGGGCCCCACAAGCCCAGCCACTGCTTCCGACGATAGTTCCCAAGGTGCTCGGTGCCCGTGGCTGGCCCGGAGCTGCTCATGGTTGTGCCCCTGTGGGTCTCTGTGGGAGGGGGAGAGGGAGAGAGTAGCGGGTTTTAGCGCTTTGGGGTCCAGCCTGGAGGAAAGGAAGGAGGAGGAGAATTCAGGGCCCCTGTCACTGAGATTCGAGGTCCCATGGGGAACACAGGTCTTTATTTCTGGTTCTCTGTGTCACAAACAGTTTTTTTCTGAGTTGCAAACTGATTGCGATCCTTAGCCAGGCTCTCCTTTGTGTGGGAGGCTTAATAAGAGTCAGAGAAAGACGTTATATGACCAGCCAGCCATTCTCCTAACTGGTATTCCCTGGAAGAGGTGGGGTTTGAGGGTTTTGTTCTTGTTTTTTCCTTTTTGGTCCCATGGAGACAGGAATGGCCTCCTTAATGAGGTGAGCTCCTGAGAAGGCTTCTCCACCTTCTTTTATTTCTCTGCCTTTGAGAGGAGAAATGAAATGACATCTAGAAATCCAAGGTGAACAGGGAGGGCTGTGGGCCACCCCTCTGATGAGATGTTCTCTCTCCACTGGCTAGTCTGTGATTTGATTTTTAAGCCCAAGAGAGCTGGAGGCTCTAGAAGCCAGGACCCTTCAGCTTCTCCAAATCAAACATTAGCTGCCATCCTCCCCACGGCGCTGGCCAAACCCAGGCTGTTTCCCCAGCTGCCCTCCCCCGTCCTCTCCTTCTCCTCAAGGCCTCAGTTCCACTCTCTGTAGTGTTCAACTGGGGCATCCGGGTACCTGTACCACCTGCAGTCTAGCCAAGCATAACCAAGAGACCATCCCTCGGGCTGATGACCACACCTGTGGTCACTTGCTGTGCACACTGCCAAGGCCTTGTCACGGCTGTGGTGTGGATGTGATTGACATGCCCTGGACCAAAAAACAGAGGTGGCATTTCCATTTCTCAGTTCACTGTGGGCCTCAGAAAAACAAGGAGAAGCAGGGAAACACAAGCAAGCCTTTCTAGAAACCTGTAAGTTAAATGAGACTTCGTGGAGTGGGCCGCCAGTAAACAGCGGGGAGCAGGCTGAATGAGCTGAGCGACAGGCCGTTCTGCTGGCCCTGTGACATCAAGGAGGGCGCTTCATCTCTCTGGGCCTCCATCTCCTCACCTGTTACATGAAAGATTAGGCCAGAATGGCTTCTAACTTCCCTTTCAGCTTTGACAGTCAGTGATGCCCATCTCTCATCTGAAAATCTGCATAGAAATGGGCATTGGGGAGGAAGCACGATCAAGCCATGAAAATGCACCAGAAACCCAGCTTTATTTAGGAAGGGAGGGAGGAGGGAGGGAGGGAAGGAAGCAAGGATGGAGGGAGAAGTCAGTGAAACACACACACACACACTTTGCAGGAAGGATTATGCCCCATAGGAGGCTGCACTCATTTTGTCTGCGAAAGCAGAGCCCAGGGACCTGGGTGGCACCGATACTGCCCATCTCGTCAAGGGACTGACACAGAGAAACGTTCTGAATCCTCATGTCGCCACTCGGGCTACAGCCAGGAAACGCTGCAGAAACCCCAATCTGCCTTTTGTTGGAAGCACTGCACCCTGTGGAGCACTTCTATAAATAGTCTCGCAGCACGGCCCTGATCCATGTGAAAGAATAGTAAAGCAAGGAAGGGACTTCAAAGATTAGCTCACCCAACCTTCAGTCCAAGGATTTATAGATTCCTTTTATTAAGTAGAGTCATTTTGTCACGAATTTTTATCGTTTTTAAGGCCCATGGTCAACTTGACTCAGAGCTGCTACCTCCCTCCCTGACTCCTGCTAATCCTGCTCCCCCAAGCAGGTGCTCTTCCGGGGGTGGATCCTGAGCAGCGCCCACAGAGCACCCGGCCTACACCAGCGCGTCCCTCCAGGGACAGGAAGATGTGCACCCTGCCCAGGGGCAGTTTAGCTGGAGACACCCAGGATGCGTACTCGCAGACACAATCCACCGATGATTGACGGCTACAGACTCACTGCCTAGACCCAAGATCCAGACAGTTCCTCCTGTTTGCATTTCCCCATCAGAGAGAGATCATTTCCAGCTCAGTAAACTCACATTCTCCAGGGTTATTTCTGGAAGGTGAAGGGAGGAATGGGGAAGACAAATCTGTGGGAAACTCCTGCTGGTCTTTAGACCAGATTTAACTGGAGGAGGGAGCTTGCTAAGTGTCACCACCAGGGGGCGATCACAACCCCAGCCCCTCCTGTAACCCCCTGTGAGTCATCTGGGGGTGAGGACAGCAAGTGCCTCCAGGTTACCAGGAGAACCCACACCAAAGGAAAACTGGCCAACAGATGAACAGATTTGTAAATAATAATAATAATAATAATAATAATAATGATGATGATGATGATGGCAGCAAAGAAATGCAGAGCAAACTTCCACAAACAGTTCAATGCCCCGGACCCTTCACAGCCCCACTCCTCATGAAGACGTAAGAGACCTCATACCTGCTCCTGGCACCCTGAGAACTGGCCTTCCCAAGACAGACCTGGAGAACCAAGGTTGCCAACGAGCTCAATGCCAAACCAAACAATCCCAACCTCACTTAGACTTTACAAGCCAGTCCCAGAACAGAGCTGTAGATTCAGGGACAAACGGTCATTCAGGGACCTTTTCAAAGAGCTCTTGTCAAAGCACTGGTGAGAAAGGGCTTAGAGTTCCTCTCTGTCCCCTCCTCTGGGGGAAACAGAACCTGTGAGAAGAACAGGTGCACAAAGCTGAGGGCACTGACACCCACTAGCTGGTGGCCGGGAATTGCAAGTACACCTGGGGCTTGAAAATATTTTTCTTTTTTCTTTTTTTTTTAACCACCCAGGATTTCAGGAAAGGCGGAGCCCCTGGCTCAGGACATGTGCTTCTCTATGGCTTTTTTCTGATCAGCAGACTCCCATCCAGTCCAGTTCCTTACTCCCATTTCTTTGCTCCAAAGGGCGCATTCGTCTTGCATCTCACTGTCTGCTCTCAAAACCCTTAAAGGAATCTCTGGGAGATGCCAACTTGAGTTCCATCCCCCTGATCTCATGGGACAATTTGTTTTCTCTTGCCTCAGACTTGCCAAAGCTGCGAGAGGGGCCTTGGACCTCAGAGGCTGGGGCGAAACCTGAAGGTGGGAGTCTGCCTCGTGCCCACAGCTCCAGGTTCCGGGAGCTGCTGCCAGCTCTGCCTGGCCACCAAATAACAAAAAAAGAGAAGCTGGTGGGTCGTTAGAGACTAAAAGCAAGCCTTCTCCAGATGGACCCACAGTAAAAATGCAGAGACCGGGCGTGAAGGGCCGGCATTAGTTCCCTGCTCTTTGTGCCCCCCTCCCCCAGCACCCCTGTCTGCTCCCCACTTCACCTGAAAGGGTGGAGGTCCCAGGGGTCTGTCGCTGCACAGAAACTGACTCGCTCCACCCACCCTGCCTGGACCGCACGTTCCTTCCCAAGCAGTCACAAGCCCGATCTGTCACCTCCAGCATTTCTGATTAATTTTTCGAGGTCACCCTTTGCCTGAAGCATGACTTCATTGCACCTGCAGCACTTCATTGTCCAAATGTCCTTGGCCAGCCTCTCAGTCTTTGGACAGTGTTGCCTTTTCTCCAAACCGGAAATCCTCCCTCCTTCTCCAAGCTTAATCGGGCACTTGCAGGACATCCAAATAGCACAGCTCTTGTTCCTCAGAAAAACTCTGCCCCCTCTGCTAACTAGTGAAACAGCTCCTCATTGTTGGCTGTGAGGCTGGGCTGATGCTGAGTTTCCAGGTCAGAAGCGTTTAACGCTTTCGGTCTCCCCAGCGGCTCTCCCAGGGGGCCAGGAACCTCTAGGCCACAGAGAGGGTTGGGGTCCAGAGACATGGCCAGGAGGCAGGTGCATGGATGAGAACTATTGGTTTCTTCCCCTCAGTGGTTTCAGAGCCCCAGGGAGACCCTGGGCTGCTGCTGAACATCCTGACATTGAACACAAACATGCTCAACACTGCCTCCAACAGGCCAACGCTGGGCAGACTCCCACCTTCAGGTTGCGCCCCAGCCTCTGAGGTCCAAGGCCCCTCTCGCAGCTTTGGCAAGTCTGAGGCAAGAGAAAACAAATTGTCCCATGAGATCAGGGGGATGGAACTCAAGTTGGCATCTCCCAGTCCCCTTCAGCCCTGGAGGGGACTCCATATCTGACCCCTCTCTCATTTCACCCCCAGGCCCAGAAAGGTTAGGCGACTGGCTCACGTTCACAGGGCTGGCTAGTAACAGAGCTGCGATCAGATTTGGCATAAACCTTTTCACTTCCTTTCCCCAAACGAAGGCTGAGAGAATCGGGATTCGTGCACACCTGCTGTTTTCCAGACGGGGGTTAGTGGCTGGACATGTGTTACTTTGTTCAATCCTCCCCAGAACCCTGGATCGGGTTTAACCATTTTCCAGATGAGAGAATGGAGGCACAGACAGGTTAAGTAACTTGCCCGAAGTCACACAGGCAGGAGACTCACCCACTTGCTCACTGGTTTCCCTGTCCCTCGCCCTACCTCCTGTCTCCCCCCCCCCCCCCCCCCCCAGAGGGCCGGGGAGGGCCGAGGACCATCAGCTACAATCTCCTCTCTCTCTGCCACTTCGGGGACTTGATAAGGAAACCAGTTCTTGGTAACTTGTATGTTTAGCTGCCGGCCCCAAACCCCAGAAATGAACCCTCTCCTCTTCACTGAATGACCTTCTAGACACAGGAATAGGTCGCGCTCCCCGAGAGAGAGCCCCGCACGTCATGGTCCCTTGTGAGAGGCACCAGACACCATGGTCAATGCGATCACGTCAGCCCAGAAAGCGCTCCCCACGCACCCCACCCCACCCAGGTCCCCTCTGAGGCCTAGACTCACATCATGGTCCCACAGGCTCAAGGTTCGAACCTGTGGGAGTTAACACACATCGCCTCCTTCCTGTCAATCACGCCCCCCCACCCCCCATTACTCAAACCTCAAATACACTCCGGCCCAGAGGACTGCCAGGCGCCCTAAGAGAGCCCTGCGAGTGTGTGTGTGTGGGGGGGGGGGGCGGCGATCAGGGCTCGGCCAGCTGAAACCCACCTGAGACGGTTTTCTGAGACATCACCAACGCCAGGTCCTCCATCCCTCCGAGTTTGCGTTTGCCATCTTAACCTTTAACAGCCTTTTCAGGTAAAAATAACAAAGACCAACTTACTGACTTTGTAGCTACCACACGCTTGGAAAAGTGTTCACATGAAGGAAAGACCAGAAGGAAGAAGGGAAACACCGCACTGCTCAGCGGCGAACGCGGCAACGAACTGAAACAGAAGGAAAGCGCAGGGGCAGGAAGGGAGCGGGGACGACGCCCAGCCTGTCCGGCCGTGGCTCAGAGACTGGGGTCTCCGCTTGTTAACCATTGTGAACTAGTGCTTTTAGTCCTGGTAGCTTTTAGCTTCTGTATAGTTCCTTTTTTAAACACATTTTCTATACGTTAATAAAAGACCCGAAGGACGATGTCACCTTCCTAGTGCCAGGGGCCTGGGGGAAGGCCAGCTCAGTGGCTGGTCTGCCTCCTTGCTCAGACACCCTCTACGCGTCTGCCCGCCACTCTGCCAACCACCTCTGCCAACCACCTCTGCCAACCGTCTTCCCTAGGTCACCCTTCCAGGAGCTGTTCCCATTCCTCTGTGCCCTGCCCCCCATCCACGCCCCCCACCTTCCCAATCCTCTGCTCTCATATCCCCTGGGTCTCCTCCTCAGCACCCTGCCCTCCTCCCTTCCCTTCCTTCCCATCTCCCACCCGCTTTGAACTCTTCATCTCTGTTTTTGCTTTCACCCTCAGGAAAGGTCAGTTGGGTGGCGCCTCTGCTGGTGCCCAGCATCACCCACACTGTCTTGTCTGCGGTTTTGAGCCCTTGATCAGCCACTGCGACTGCCTCAGGGTCCAGCTCCCTCAACCCTGGAGGCCCCATGGCAGCCAGATCTCCAAGGTTCTAGTGCCACCTATGGGCCCTGGCGGAGAACACCCAACAGGCCCCGCTGCCTCCCTCAGCTCCGGTCCCCAGCCTGGCCCACCCGCCTCTCGGACTTGGGTCACCTGGGAAACCATTTTCCCCTTTTCTCCCTTGAATATGGGCCCAGGGCACATTGTGACACCAACTGCAACCTCCCGGTCACGTCAGGTAAGACCCAGCCAGGTAACAGCCCCAAGAGGAGGGCATAAGGGCCACCTGCCTACGTCAGCTCCACAGGCACCCGGGGCCACGTGCCGAGATGGCAGTCACAGGCGGCACCTGGGTGCCAGGGAGGGCGTGTGCAGAGACTCCCTGGGGCAGGCCAGCCGCTGGGTCTGGTGACAACGGGAATAATCCACAGGACAGGTGAGGGGGAACAGTGTGACTAGGAGTCCGAGGCAGAGGACCTACCCTGTGGGAGCAGGGCCGGGACGGGGCCCGTCTCCCCGGGGACCCGTGAGGGGCTCTAATGACAGAGCTCCCCCCAGGCAGCCAGGGACAGACTGAACATGGAGACTCCCCCAGCCACGAGGGAGAGGCCTTTCTCCATGTCCCCTTGTCAAACGGAGAGAGGACTTCGTAAAGGGACAGAATCCCAAACTTGGAAATAATTTTAAAAAACACACAAAACGATTCCTTCCTCCCAGACCTTTGTAGGCACCAGCAGGCCTCCTCTCAGCCCTGGAAACGGCAAAATCCCGGCTCCCAGCCACAGCGACAGGCTCCCCGGAGGTGCCCCACACGCGGGATTAGGATTTACTCCTGCGGCGGCTGGATGCTTGCCTCCGGTTCTGACTTAAATGAGTGTCATTCACCCCTGACTGAAGGCTCCGGGCGCATTTACAACCATCTGAACACAGACTGAACCAGTGCTGTGTGGTGGGAACTAGGAACCGCCGCGGGTAACACTAAAAGTGGATTATTAAGCGAGAGAAATGTGAGCAGCACGAGCACTCAGAGCTATTACCCAGAGCCCAGCCTGACGCCCCAGCGTCCTCTCCTGCAGGGACGCCAGCGTCCGGGGGACACGTGGCCCGGCAGGGACCTCTCCGCTGGCCGGCAGGAAGGCTGCTCACGGGAGTGAGGGCCCTGGGGCCTGTACTCCCTCTCGTGTGGCATGTGCGATATACCCCGCTGCCCAGCTCTCAAGGAATAATAAAAGAGCGTGCGTGTGTAAGTACACACACAACTGCGTCTCTGTCCCCCTTCCCTCTGGCAGCATCCACGCTCAGTGAGCACCTGCTGTGGACCCGGTGCTGCCTCTGGATGTGCAGGGATGAAGGGCCAGGTCCCCCTTGAAGAGATTGCATCTCTGTTTGCCTCGTGCCATTTCCGTCCCCTTGCACGGAACTCCCCACTCCCCAGCCTGGACGTTCCTCCCGCACACCTGAAGGTCAAGGCCCTCGCTTCAGTGGTTTTAAGAGAAAAGAGAGTGAAGTCTCCCCGTTTCTGTGTATGTGTTCATGAGGAACTGGAAAGAGACACACAGTGACAGAATTCAGTTAATTAGGATGAGGACTGTCATTTCAATATTGACAGTGTTTTTTTAACTCAGACACATTTCAAACACTTCAAACGCTAAGAAAAGTGGCAATTAAGGAGATTCTTGAATCCAAAACACTAACAGAACCTTCTCAAAGGCTTAAGCACCATAGAACCTTCCTTCGGGGGGGAGGGGGGGGGCAGGGCGTCAGAAAAGAAATGTCCTGGCATTTGTAGGTGCTGTTGCCCTTTAAGGCCTTAAAGAAGAATCACTATGACCGCTATCCCTACTGAGCACTCATTCATCTCGTGTGTGAAAGTTCTGGGCCTGCTCTTCGCGACAAACAATAAGCCCTTTAGAGGTTTCTGGGAAATGAGTATAAATTACAAGAAATGCAGTAGCAATTATGAAAATTCAATATGCTAGCTGTGCAGGAAATTTAAAGAGCCAAGACAAACAGTGAGAACTAGGAGGGAAGGTGTAAATTATGTCTGTGTGCACGCATTACCTGGCGTGATTTGTGGGCCAGGCTCACTTTTTTATGACTTTTCTTCCGTAAATAAAACCCACAGAGTAATCACTAAAACTTGTATTTACAACCAAAGCTACACTGGAACAACTGTCAGCAGTGACAGCCCGGATCTCCATGAACAGCACCTCGCGGACTTAGTGACCAGAGAGTCACCGACGACGGAGAAATCAACGCGCAACGTGGAACCACCTGCCCTCCTGCCCTAACCCCCCCCCCCCCCGACCGAGTCACGTGCCATGTAAATACTATGAGGGACATTCCTGGAAATCTAGCTTTCACACACACCCCCTTTAGTTTTCCCAAAGAAACGAGCTGTTTTAGCCCAGTTTGAAATGCGCATGCTTGCCGAGGGCAGGGTTGCAATGCACCAGGACCATTGACATCTCGGTCAGATAATTCTTTGTTGCAGGAAACTGTCCTGTGCATCGTAGAATATCAGCAGCATCCCTGGCCTCTACCCACCAAATTCCAGCAGGACCCCGCCCCCCATGCTGTACCAACCAAAATACCCAGACGCTGACAAATGCAAGGTGCTCGCAGCGAGCAACATGGCCCCGAGTTGAGAGTCGCTGTTCTAAGATTTATCACCAGAAGATGACGGCTTCCATTCAGGCTCCGTTAAAGCCACATTTTAAGACGCACCATCCAGTCCGTTTTAGTTCAAAAGACAAAATAGCCCCCCAAATGGAGCACAGCTATAGCCTTCCTATTGAATTTCTCTTTATGTCACGTATTGATGTTTGAAGAGCGGTCTGTGTTCTCAGTTTCATTTCGTTGGGCTCACTCTGGGCATGAGATTAGATTCCAAGGTGGGCCTGGAATTTGTAAGGCGGTGCGTACAGAGAACGAGCGGCTGACTCACTCGGTCGGGGCTCCCCGGGGACCAATGACGTTCCCAACCAAGGGTGGTTTGTAAATTAGACCGTGGGCTCTGCTGCTGCCCCCGGTGGACAGTAATAAATGGGGCTGATTGTTTAAGATCCCCAAACACCTCCCCATCTCCTCCGTCCTGGAGGTTTCTCACAAAGAAAAGAAACGAGGGTACGTTAGAAACCGAGGACAGGAGGAAGGGAAGGCTTTGTCCCAAAATTCTGAACAAGGGAGCCAGGGCCGCTGTCCATGCTCCCAGGAGAACATGGACATCAAAGTCACATGCCTACATGCCCCGTGATGTTGGGGAGCAGACCCTGAGCCAAGGAGAACTTTAACTGCCACAAGGATAGAGATGAAGCAAAAGGAAAAATAGAAAGTTGTCCACGAAAGAAATCCACTGCAGCCTCAGGAAGTGGCCAAGAA
>NW_005359478.1:6420928-6439438 GCF_000412655.1 Myotis brandtii | reverse complement strand
CTCCCATCCCCCCCCATTCCCACCCCCGCTCACCCTCCAAGCTAGCTCTTCCAGCACGAGGGGGGGAGGGGAAAGGGGGTGCCAGATATTCAGGAAGGGGGCGCGGTGCACAGGGAGGGGGATGCAACACCATGATTTCCTCCAGCTTTTTCAGAGAAAAGTCACAATGTTGATTTTTTTTTTCCTGTAGTCCCAGCCCTGCCTGTTGGGCCAGGAGGCCTAGTTCTGTGCTTAGGACATGCCGTCACCATTGCAGATCTGTGTCGCGCTAAGTTAGCTGTGAAGGCCACCCGGGGTCAGGGGGATCAACGTCCGGGGTGACAGGCAGCAACGGCCCTCAGGTTCGCTTCTCTGGCTCAGAGGGGACAGGTCTGGCTCAGGCTCACAAGTAACCGCGGGGGCCCTTCCCGCAAGTGTGTGCGGAGCCACACCGCTCACAGCAGGGGGGCCTGGGGTTCACCTGTTGGTGCCACGGATGCGCTGCTTCCCGTCGGGATCTTTTCCACCAGCGTCTCCTTCCTGATCAGGAGCCGCAGAAGCAGCCGCAGCGTGCCTCCCCCACCCGTCTGCCTGGCCCTCAGGGTGGGATTTCCAGGACCGCCTGTTCCTCTTCCAAGAGCCAGCCACGCTGCAGAACGGAGCCGGCTTGTGCTCTGTCCATCAGATGCCAGTGTGATCGTGCGCACACACACACACACACACACACACACAAACACACACTCAAAGTTATGACGACCAAAACGTCCCGGGGAGGGGGAGGGGGAGGGGTGGAAATCACCCTGCTCCCAGGACAGGGCACAGCGGTTCTGTCCTATGCCAGCCACGGCTATTGGTTCAGGGTGAGCACAAGTCCCAATTCCGTCCCAGAAGAACAGAGCCCACATTTTTTGGTGGCTCCCGACATGACACTCCACTGCCCCTGAATTGCGTGGCATGTGGGTAAAACTCTCGGAACGTGCACCCCTTTTCTCTCCGCGAAAAAGGCCGGGCTCACGATGCAGCTGACACCACAGGGGGCTAAGCACAGACACGGAAAGAAACTGGGTTCTGGCCCATTAAGTTGCTGAGTCCAGTCTGACCTGCACTTGACGAAATCCTCTCCTTTTTTGTTGAAGACAGGGCTAAGCACAGACACGGAAAGAAACTGGGTTCTGGTCCATTAAGTTGCTGAGTCCAGTCTGACCTGCACTTGATGAAATCCTCTCCTTTTTTGTTGAAGACAGTGGGTTGTGGGTGTGTGTGTGTGTGTGTGTGTGTTTTGTTATTTGATACTAACAGAAACTTAACCAATAAAATATGGTAAGTAGGTTCATAACATTTAGACCCCAGGAAAATTTTGATCCAGTCTCAAAAATAACCTACTATTAATGTCCATTTCTGGAAAAAAATATTAAGGTTGAAATTACCTCTTTTCATCTTTGACATCAACACATTCATCCCCAAATTCATGTCCTTTGTGAAGTCAAATGGATAATGTCAAAGGAGTCCCCTCCTGTACCCCATCAACATGTCCTCGGTTACCCACCCAGCCGGATGTCCTGAGAGACCCTCTGAGGAAAAAGACAGATCACACCTGGATTCCAGGTGTGTCAATGCCTGCCTTGCTGTCGCCATTGGGGAAACCCCCATCTAGGGCAGCAGTGGCCAAGCTGTGGCCCACAGGTCCCCAGGGGTCTGTGAGCCCTTTCCGGGGGACCCACAAAATCCAGGCTCTCTTATGAGACTACAAAGTAGCATTTAGCTTCTTGGTTGCACGGAGACTCGCACAGATGGTCAAGCTGCAGGCGCCAAGCCCAGGTCAAGTCAATGACAACAAACTGGACTCACAAGTCGTATTTTTTACTCGCAGTAAAAAAATAATTAAAATGCCAGCTTCACTTGACAGAAACGTGAAAATTAATTTTCGTGTATCTTACCCGCGAGGGCTTGCCTGTCAATGTGATTCGCTGTGACTCACCGGGAGCACGCACACTCGCGCACAATCATCGCCTGGAGGGAAGGGACTGCGTGGCTGAGTCTCCAGCTGACCTCGTGGCTTCTGTTCATTTGTTCCTGGAAGAACAGTGACTGACAGCTATGGCTTCTACATGACGGTATTTGGCAGACGTTTTCTCGAAAGCAAGCAAGTGAGCCCGTCAATCGGAGGAAAACAATCGATAGTGCTCGTAGCTGGTGATCACGCTGGAGCTCTCCAAAGGAGATTAGAATTTTGAAAAACATGTGTCACACGCTAAGCTTGACAGCTTTCCAACGCGCCAGGGCGTGTCTGATGAGATCGGGGGTGATGGTAAAAGATGTGATTTTAAAACTTTGTATGAGAAACGATGTCAAATTTGGAAGATCTGTACAACTCCTTGAATGGTTTTTCTACTAGTTTGCCTGTCATTTTCTTATTGACATTAGGGGTTATTTTTACATATTCTAGACAGGACGTAGTTGTCAGTTTTGTGGTTTAAAATACCTCACTGCGCTCTGTTGCTGGTCTCCACTCTCTTGATGGTGCCTTTGGTGATGAGAGTTTCTGGTTTCTGTGTAATCAAATTTACCAACCTTTCCTCGATGGTTTGTGTCTGTCGGTCGTTTTCTGATCCTCAGACTTAAAAATGCTCTCCTGTGTTATCTGTGGTTTTATTTTTTTACATTTAGGTTTTTAATCTGCCTGGATTTTTGTTTTTAACTCAGTAGAATTATATGTAGCTGCCTACATCTGACTGTTTTTAAACTACAGAATGACAGCTCTATATGGTTCCATCTATGGTGTGAGGCAGGGATATGTTTATAGTTTTCCCATAGGAGTAATACTCTTCCGCGGCACTGTTTATTAAAAGTCCGTCCTTCCTCACTGCAAGGCCACCTTCCTCACGTGGCCTTCCGGTCACGCCCAGTCCCAATACCACATCATCTCAGTTACTGTGGCTTTAAAGGAACTCCTGATGTCTGTAGGGAAAGACTCTGTTCTTTTTCTTCAACTCTCTTGAGAGAGTTTGGCTATTCTTGACTCTTTACACTTCGAAATAAATGTTAAAATCAGCTTGTCAAGTTCTACCAAGTAAAATGGAATTTTTATTGGAATGGCGTCGACTCTAATAATTTGGAAGAATGGGCCTTCCCACAATCTTGAGTCCTTTATCAATGAACACAAAATATCTCTTAACTTATTATACGGTCTGTGATGTCTCTCCACAAAGGCTTCTCATTTTCTTCTGAGGGGTTTATGCATCTTTCCTTAGATTTACTGCCAGACACTGTAGAGTCTGTGATTTGATTGTACCCGGCCCACAAGCTCATCGATCCGCCTGTTCCTGTGTGGCGGCTGCGGAAGACAGGAGACTTGAGGTGTTGGGACCACCCAGGTCACAGAAATTTGACTTTTACTTCCACGCAAAGGTCAGCTTCAGATTTTCATTACCAGGAAGAGTTGTTTTTGGATTTGGGGTTTTGGTTTTGGGTTGGGTTTTTTTATTAACTTTGTTTTGGCTGCTACTTAGGCAACTTGCCCTGAAATGTCCAGTGTGTGTGGAAGGTGCAGTCGGGTTTAGTTTAGAATCATATTTACACCTGGTCTGTGACCTCTGCGGTTCCAGGATTTAGGAACAGGCACTGAACTTTTCTATCTTCCTCCTTCTCTCTCTCTCTCTCTCTCTCTCTCTCACACACACACACACACACACACTCACTCACACACACACTCACCTAAAATTCTATGAAAATGGAAGTTCAAGTTCATCGGATTCAGCAACAGCCCTCGGGGTAAAAACTGTGCTTTCTCCTCTTGCTTCCTCACACACACACACACACACACACACACAGAGAGCTTGTCCTAAAATTCTATGAAAATGGAAGTTCAAGTTCATCGGATTCAGCAACAGCCCTCGGGGTAAAAACTGTGCTTTCTCCTCTTGCTTCCTGCTTTCCCTTCGATGCCGCGCTGATAAACCCCTATTGCTGTATTCTACCCGTTCTTCAATGCTTTTAAGGAGATTCTATAAATATCCATTCACTTGCATTTTTTATTGTTATTAGCAGAAAGTCTGCTTCAGGTACCCAGCAATGTATCACCAGAAACAGAGCTATGCGTTTTCTGAACGTGCAAGTTTGCAGCAAGGAGATAATTCAGAGTGAATTCCTGATAAACAGGACGATGCAGAGATCTGGGGCTGAAGGATTTTCAGAGGGAACTTGGGGGAATACGATGGAAACTGTCTCCAGGCGCAGCGATATACCAAACTAGAAGGTCAGGCTGCCGGGGATTCGAGGCTCAACCTCTGTCCATGAGGCCCAGCAAAGCGCTCTCTATGGGGCTGGGTTTTATTAAACCTACAAATACTTATAGTGCCACTATCCTACATTCCGGATACAGCAGGGAAAGCGCCAACAAGTCCCCGTCCCCATTGAATATAAATCCAAATGGAGATTCATGGCGGTGCCTTTCTTGGCACCATTGGGATACAGCTCTAAGCGAGCATCCGATTTCCGGGGGGCCAACTCAGCAGGTGAAAACAGATAATCACGTGAAAAGGGGTGTTTTCCCCTTTAACTCCCGTGCCCCACAGATGAGCCAATGCTTTTCTTTCCTCTGAGTTAAGTCTCCTTCGGTCTCTGCTCTTCCCGCCCTGGGCGTAACTGGGAGCACGAGGGACAGTCTGCGTCCATTTGTATGACAAGCCTGGCTGAGGTCCTTGAGTTTCCTTCTTTGAGGAAAATTCTTTCTTTCCTCGGCGTCTGTGTGAAGTCACAGCGAGCAGGCTCCCCCGTCAGCATTCCCCAGCCACCCCAGCGGGAGGGGCGTTCAGAGGCCCAGGGGCCAGCGGACGCACACGGAGCCCCCGGTTGGCCGACATCTGTACCCAGCCAAGGGCAGGGACGGTAGAGCTGCCGGCCATGGCTCTGATTACAGCAGCGAGAACTGCTGGCCCCACATACACTCCCGAGGGTAACTCCAGGAGACCGAGGGGACGTTTGAGATGCACAGACGATCTGGGTGGAAGAGCCCAAAACTATTTGGGAGAGAAACTCCTGGAAGCAAGAGGACTTCCTGCCTGTGGAGGGTGGGTGGGCTCTGCGCCCTGATTCGTGGGGCATTCCTGTAAATCTGACTGGATTTCATAGCCCCGATCTGGCTCTGCCACAGAAGGTCCGGGCCTTCCAATCATAGGGGCTGAGAGTCCTTGTTGAAATTTTGATGCACCCCTTTGAGTACGTAACAGGTCAGAAGTATCATTTTACTCCAACACCCAATTCATAATCCCTTTACAGGGAAAGGCGACTGCAATGAACTCCAAACACAAGCTCGGATGGAACCTCCCCACCTCCCACCCCACCCCACTTTGCGTGAGCGGAAGTAGCTCCATAGGTTGACCGTTTGCAGCCCAAACAGCCCTGGGAAGACTGAGGTCACACTCAGGTCACAGGAGGGGCAATACCAAGGCCGAGTAGTGACCCACCTCCTCCGCGTGCCCCATGCAGAGCTGGTCCAGAGAGAAGACTCCACATGGAGTAAGTTTCCTTCGTCCTTTTACCTGGCGCTGGTGCGGTTTGGACACACAGACACCCCTTTGCTTCTCTTGAAGCTTCTTGCGAGCACATTCCTTATCTGCTCCTTATTTTTCTAAAACATTTTAAATTGATTTTCACAGGGAGAGGGAGAGGGAGAGACATCACATCAATTGCTGCCTCCTACACGCCCCCTACTGGGGATTGAGCTTACAACCCAGGAATGTTCCCTGACAGGGAATCAAACCAGGGACCTCTCAGTGCCTGGCATGACGCTCACCGAGCCAGGGCCCTGCTCCCCGTTTCTATCTCCGTAACGCCTGTGACAGTGGTGAATATGTGAGTGAATGAATGAATGAATGAATGATAGGTATTTGGCGCAGCAAAGCTGTGCCTCCAGAGGTTCCAGTGACAAGCCGACACCACCCTTTCACTGTACAGGAGGCTTTTACTTTTCCAAGTGGGAAGTTCTCCATTCACGCTGAGAAATTGCTTGAAGAACAGGGTAATTCAACACCCACTTTCCCGGCCAGTCTCAGCACTTCATCCCACTGAATGTTTCACATTAAAAAAACATAAAAATAACTAACCAGAGAATGCAATAATAGGATTGGCCAGGGCCCATGAATCCCCAGAAATGGTCTCACACAGTCGTTGCAGAAACCCAATGTTGTGTGTCTAAGTGGTCTCCTGGGTGAAAACACAGTTCCCTCCCAGGAGATGGGCTTGGAGCCTGAATGGAGTCCACCTTGAGTTGGAGAGGTGGACATCAAGAAATACCTGGTTTCTCCAGCCAGTGTGGCTCAGTGGTTGAGCATTGACCCATGAATCGGGAGGTCACGGTTCAATCCCTGGTCGGAGCACATGCCTGGGTTACAAACTCAATCCCCAGTGTGGGGCGTGCACAAGGCAGCCAGCCCATCAGTGACTCTCTCCCAAGGATGTTTCTCTCTCGCTCCCTTCCTCTTTCTCTAAAATAAATTTTTAAAAAACACATATTAAAAATAACTAATTGGTTTCAGCTGACTGCTTCCTGCGCCCCACGTACACTGCACTCTGGCTTCTGAATACCACTCACTCCAATAAAACTGTTCCAACTAAAATCACCACAACTTCCTGGTGGGTAAAACCAACAGCCCCCTATCATGCTTATTTCACGTCACCTTCCTGCGGCTTCTAGAAGCATCTGCTTGTATCCCCTCCACAGGATGACCCTCCAGTCTTCTGCCAGAGTGGAAGCCGGGCCCCATCTTCTTACACAGGCGGGGAAATAACTTGGGGCCCCACCTCTTTCTTTAAAATAATTTGAACCAGTTCTCCTGGCTTTAGACCCTCCTCTTCCTCTGCTTCCAGAGTGTCTATGACCTCTGATTTCTGAAAGGGGGGGGGGGGGGAGGTTAATCTCTTATTAAAATGATCTAAGTTCTCCTTTTTATTTATTTTCTCGATGAAGATCTTGAGATTAGAATAATGATTGCTTCACAATATGAATTAGGGAGTTTGGGAATTCATTTTAAAACGTATGGATCTCCTCCATGAAGGGTTTGGCAGGAGACACTTTATGGCTCATCTATATTTTGAACATTTTTACACGATTATACTGTTTGAAGGATCATAACTACCTAAAACCAAAAGCAGAATAATGTTTTCTTAGACAAAATATTCTGCCACATTTGCAGCTCTGAGACTTCTGGTGTCTGCGGGGAAGGACGAAGGACGCAGAAGGGGGGTATGTCCTTCAGACCTCCCACTCCACCCCACAGGGCCCCTCCTGAATACACACCCTCACGGACCTATGATGACGACTGCCTACCCATTGCCTCTACCCAGACGCCTCCACTAGCATTTTCCAACTCTCACCCGCTACCAAGCAGCCAAGGAAACCGGGCCTAGGAGTCCGAGACTCCAGGGCAGTTCAGTTCCGGGATTTTCCCGCTTCCGTGCCCTAACGGCAGGGAATGACCATTCGGCAGCTGCTAGTCACATCAGGCCATCTGACAAGGCATGTGCCAGCAGGCACCGGAGCCACCACGTGCCCCTGCGCCCTCCCTGGCCTGGAACGATGTGGTCATGATGCATGTTTCTGCAGCAGGTGACCAGAGGAAGAACACAGCCTGCCACTCATTAGCGAGTGTCCGATGCATGTTTCTGCAGCAGGTGACCAGAGGAAGAACAGAGTCTGCCGTCCTCCTCGTCCTCACGCAGGGCACTTCCCATCTAGACTTGTCTCTTAACCTCAGCAACAGCCTGCACTTAGGAGCTCCTGTGCAACAAAGAAAAACCTATAATGTTACCACTGTCACCCCCACTCACTCAGTTTGCTTTGAGAAATCCTGGTGATTAAAAGAAGCTGAGGAATAGGAAGGAAGGTGGGAGATTCTTAAACCTTACTGTGCAGAGACAGATGTTTCCCTAGCTTGACTAACAGGTCAAGTGGGCAATGGCTCTGCAATGTGGTCCGAAGGCATTACTCAGCAAAAGGTCTGCCCGCCTCTCTCTGAAATTCTGCCGCTAATTTGCTGATGGAAGGGCCCTCCCTCGCTTTTTGGTTGCAGGGCTAGAGGGGACAGGAAACAATGCATCTAAATCACGCATTCCACAGTTTGCCCAGGACTCACCTCGCTCTGGAATTTTCACAGGTTCAGGAGGGTAGAGGGCATCCCAGGTGGGCATGAGGGGTGATGGGGAGGGGCTTGGGGGGCAAGAGGGGGAGTCAGAGAGATAAAAACATTTCTAAACTAGAAAAGACTCCCAGCCCAATGCTATTCTCTGCAAAATCCAGGAAGAAGCCACGTTTGCAGGGTCTCTGCCTCCTCCAGGTCTAAGAATTTCCTTCTCTTGAGGAGAGATCACGTCTCACCCAGCCACGCAGTGGGAACAGAGGGGGCATAGGAGAGACAAACGCAGCAAGCAACATCCGCTCTGGCAGCCTGGAAACTAACATAACGCTTATTTATGTACCTGTTAATTGTATGCAAGTAATCCCAGAATCACAAGTTGCTTTTACTATTTCCTGCATGTGGATCCGTTGAGAAATTCTCTTATTATTCTAATACTAGAGCGGTAACAAAACAATTTGAGAATTACGACAGGATGGGAAATGTGGGAGCAGTGACAAGGGGCCGCAGAGGGATCAGGCGCTGTTGTTAGTTCATTCTTCAGGTTCGGAGTTGAAGCTACAGGGGCCCAGTCTACACAGACTGAACTCCCTAGAGCAGTGGTCGCCAACCTTTCGGACCTCACGGACCACCGGTTGACGACTGCTGCCCGAGAGGATATGCTGTTCATTCATTCAACAAATATGAAGGAATCTGTACTATGGCCCAGGGATCCCTGCTATGGGCTGGTCACTGGCAGCCCAGATATCAATAAAACTGCGCCGGACCTTCAGAAAACAGAAAAATGACAAAGCAATGTAGTCAGCTGTGGAGGTAAAAGGGCAGACAGAGTCTTGTGGGAGAATTACGAAATGGCATCCAACTTCGGCAACGTGTGTGTGTGTGTGTGTGTGTGTGTGTGTGTGTGTGTGTGTGTGTTGAGAAATAACATGGCGTGCACTGGGAACAAAAGAAACTTTATTGCTGAGGAATAAAATATGGGGCAAATGCCAGGAGATAAACCTGGAGAAACCAGCAGGGGTCGCTCACGAAGAGCTTTGTCTGTCAGGTTAAGGAATGTGCACTTCACCCTGTAAACACAGGCCGGGGGGCCATGCACAGAATTCAGTCACGGGCACATCACAGTGAAGCTTAATTGTGAAGATGCAGTTCTCTGGCTCTGTGGAGGACGGTGGGAGGAGGTAAACAATGAAGGTAGGGAAAGCAATTAGGAGGTCTTTCTTGTAGGTGGGAGAGAGGTGACAGAGGCCTGAACTGGGGGCGTGGCTACAGGAATGAAGAGGCAGGAATAATGCTGAGAGCTATGTGGGAGGCAAAAGCAACCACAGTTGGTGGCAGACTGAATAAGGAGAAGGAAGAAAGGAAGATGTTCAGGATGGCCCTCAAGTGTCTTACTTAGTGATTAGTAATTGGAGGGGCCTCCAGTATAGCGAGAGAATACAGGAGGGAGGAGGTTTGGTAGGCTAGAGGGGGCTGAGTGGCACCCTGGTGAAGATTTCTAGCAAGTCGTTCAACAGGAGGATCTGAAGGTCAGCCCAGACGCCTGACAAAGGAATGAAGTACTCAACAGTGGGTTAGACTAATTATGATTCATCCACGGGGCTCGGCAAGAGCCCTGCCTCCCTGAGAGCATGGCCACCAAACACCTCGGCCAAATCTGGGCCCTGTTGTCAAGAAAGAATGGGTAGGCATGGCTGTTGGGTGGGTGCCCACAGTGTCTGCCACTACGGGGACATATGTGGGAAAGTTTGTATCCAGGGGTAGAAGTGATGCTTGATTTTCTTGATTGTCTGCTGAGAGTGAAGGAAAAGGGTTGACTAGGACAGTGGTCAGCAAACTGCGGCCCCTTGAGTGTGGCTCTTCCACAAAGTACCACGTGCGGGTGTGCACGTACAGTGCAATTGAAACTTCGTGGCCACACTCAAGGGGGAGCCGCATGTGGCTCGCGAGCCGCAGTTTGCTGACCACTGGACTAGGAGGCTTGAAGAAACGTATGATTTGAAAGTCAGTGAAGGAAATGAGAGAAAGAGTTGACTAAAGACAGAAGATTGAGAGGCAGTGTTAAGGGACAAGCTGAGCTGGGAGACCATGAATTTTTCCACATGCCAACCCATGTGTGACTATTTTTCCAGGCTGTTCCCCTACTCTGGTGCAAGAGCAAAGGAAGTAGAGTAATAATACCACTTGTTGCAGGTTGGGGTTTTATGGGTAATAGGATAAAAGGATAAAGGATGGAAAGGAATCAAAGAGGCTTGTGAAAGCGTAGTTCAGATTGCTCTATAACCCATGGGATCGAGAAAAAGCAGATAACTGTGAGAAAATGATGTGACTAAGGGACAGGAAGTGCCTATGAGGTCAGAGTAATGGGAGAGACATTTGGGGACAGGACAGTGTGGCTAAAGAGAGGAGGACACTGGAGTGTTGCCCAAGCAAGGTTGGTTGAAGAGGAAACAAATGAAGGACATTAGAGTTAATGATGTCCAGGAGTTTGGAGACTGGATTGCTGAATGGGTTGTCTTACAAATGGTAAAATACCCCAGGACTGTGTCTAAAATACATGGGAATAATGGCTGACAGCCACCTCGAAATGGTCAGTGAAGAAAGGGAACTCACTAGGAAATAGGCAGATGTGCAGTCACCAGGAGGAAAAGAACATGACCTGGAGGGAAAAAGAGTTTCTACTTGAAGGTTGAATGTCTGGAGGTGGAGAGAGAGTCAGAACAGCAACCTTTTCCCCGGGGAGGATGCTGCATGGATGCAGAACCAAGAGCTGATGTGTGGAGTGCAGAAGTCAAGACTTTGAGGAGGTCCAGGTCTGTTAAGAAAGGAGGTTGAAGGTCTTCTGAAACAGCTTGGAGCATTAGAGGAGTGTATGTTAACAATGGAAGGGGCCCAATTGTCACCAACACCCCCAAAGAAGGCTCCGGTCCTTGGAGTAGATGATAGTCTAACTCAAACTCAGTGTATGTTTCAATAAGCCTCAGAACCCTCCATCTGCGAAGGGAGGAGTTCCAAGCTCTACAAAACACAAACAGCATCAGTACTAATGCAAGAACCTCCCTATGCCAGAGCAAATAAAAAATAAAGGTGTGAGTGTAGCTATGAGACAGTGTGTCTCTGAGCAGGAATTTATACGTTTCTGCTCAGCTGGTTCCTGCTCACTCTTTTGTTTTCCTTCATTTGCATTTCTGGTTCCTTTTCTCAGGACAGTCACTATTTACTTGACAGATAGAAGGCCGGCTGAGGGTGGGGTATGATTAGCATAGAAACAAGATTTTAAAATAGCTGGAACAGGGAAGGACTGTAGAGCCTGCGGATCCCCTGGAGGCTTGGCCTCAAAAGTAACCAAGAGAAAATGCATTGGGCGATCCTCAGCCAGCCCTAAGAACGCCCTGCCTGGCCCGGGTGACCGGGGGTGAGGCACTATTTGACTTGGCAGCCAGCTGCCACCCAGGGTTTCATTTAGCTTGAATAGTCTGAAAAGACTTAGGAGCAATGCCCAGCACTGAAAGGAAGCATAGGAGGTGTAAGAAAGTGAAGCCTTTCGACTCACAACCACCCTGGCTCTGAATGCCAGTGGCCACACCAAGCTCTACTTCCCTTAGCAACTTACTTGAACTATAAGAGAAGTGGCCATTTAAGGTAAGTCAGCTATAGGTCAAGTTCTTTGTGTCCGTCACCAGAAAATCCCCACTCCCCCAGCTTCCCAGGTCGGCCTCGCCCAGTGAAACATCCAAGTTAGGGAAGCCCAAGAGCTCCTCCGGGATTTCCAAGGTGGACAAAAATGCTCTTCAAACTGCTGCTGTTGAGACAGGCCCGTAAGCCCGGACACGCGGAATGGGGAAACCGAGACAGACGTTAAACAGCGGTTTGCAGCCACCTAGTAAATCCTACCTTCCCTAAACCAAGGACATTTAAAGTAAATGGTTAGCACTTCTCCCCCACCAGCGGGTAAATAGCTCAAATCACCTACTCAGGGAGACAGACAGCAGAAGCCCCGTTAGAGCCATTTGCCAACCTCACCTAAGGATAGGTGAAATGAAGAGAATAAACCTCATTTAGACACACCAGCATAAAGCTGATGAATGTTCTATTGAGACCCTCCCCTAAGACCTCCCCTAAACTCCCAGACTTTAAACCCCCTCAAAATAAAATCCCAGGAGCACACCCACACCTCACCTCTCTCCCCAACCCCTGCCTCCCTTCCCCCTAGGCATCATCTCCTAAACTCTAAGGGACCCCACCCACGAGGCTTGCAACTGGTGAGCAATGGGCAGCAGCAGCTCATGGCAGGAGAACCCCCTCAGCCTGTCCCCAAGGCCCCCTTTTCTCTGCCTTCTTAGAGAGCCAGAGCAGCCCAGCCCAGGCTCATTTCCCCACCTCGTCCCTCTCCTGCTGCTCCTTCCGTCCTAGGCCCTTCCTTGCTTCACTGTCCCCAGCTCGAACACACGTTCTCTAAAATCCACCTGGACTCCTGTTGTGAAATTGTTTCTGCATGAAGTCAAACCCCACACGCTACCAGCTGGCCCTGGGTCTTGGGGAGGAACGGGAGCTCAGAGAGCGGGGACCTAGCACCCCATGCACGGGCTTCCTCAATAGTAGCGAGGAGTCCACCTGTGAGGACATCAGTGTTGGCAAACAGTTTTCAACGGTGGCGCCACGCATGTGGCAGCAAGGGAAACGATGGCACGGGCCCAGCCAGGCCTGGTCGTGTCACCCCTGGTGTTTGAGAGCAGCTCTGGCTCCCTTTGGGCTGAGTGAGCCACCTGGGGTTCCCGGACAACAAAGGAGGGAAGGGGCTCAAGGTAAGACCCTGAACGTCCTGCAAACAAGGACAGCGAGGATCCCAGTGATGGAGGAGAGAAACAGCGCCATGGACGGGGTGGGCAAACGGAGGTTTACTGTCGTGAGTCTGCAAAACAGTTTCTTTTTGTATTGTTATGTATTAACTACTGCGTTATGCATTGGTATCACAACTGTAAGCCTACTTTCCCACCTTGTATCTGATCTGGTAATGACTATGTATATGGTATGTACCTTACTCACATGCTAAGGACATACTGCCTCTCAATCACACGCTAAGGACATACCGCCTCTCAATCACACGCTAAGGACATACCGCCTCTCAATCACACGCTAAGGACATACCGCCTCTCAATCACACGCTAAGGACATACCGCCTCTCAATCACACGCTAAGGACATACCGCCTCTCAATCACACGCTAAGGACATACCGCCTCTCAATCACACGCTAAGGACATACCGCCTCTCAATCACACGCTAAGGACATACCGCCTCTCAATCACACGCTAAGGACATACCGCCTCTCAATCACACGCTAAGGACATACCGCCTCTCAATCACACGCTAAGGACATACCGCCTCTCAATCACACGCTAAGGACATACCGCCTCTCAATCACACGCTAAGGACATACCGCCTCTCAATCACACGCTAAGGACATACCGCCTCTCAATCACACGCTAAGGACATACCGCCTCTCAATCACACGGTAAGGACATACCGCCTCTCAATCACACACTAAGGACATACCACCTCTCAATCACACACTAAGGACATACCGCCTCACAACATGAAAACTTGACTGGAAAACTCTCTTGACTGGTAGGACAATGGGTGCTTATATATATTTTTATTTGTATTTATTTTCCAAATTTCCACAATAAGCATGCATTATTCTTTTAAAAGGGGTGTGTGTGTGTACATCAAATATAAAGAAGAGAATACTTAGTCCATATTTTTCACCCTTCCAGGCAAGTTTCTCTGGGTGACCCAGAACCTATAACCAATGACGATCTCCAGGGGCTTTTGTGGGAACGGAAGTGGCGAGTCCTAGGCCCCTGAGTAGCCAGGATCTGCCATCTGCTCAGCAGGAGTCCCGGCAACCAGGCTTCTCACTGAAGGCGCTTGCCCAGCCCAGGACAGGACCCTCCCACCTGCTGCCACTGATCGGGGCTCCACAGTTCAGGTGGCCCCTGAGGCGGCCACTCAGGGGTGTCAGTGGGGATTTCCCACACAGGCTCCCACCCTCACACCGGACTCCACCTAGTTTCACTTCAGGTGCCAGGCCCCGAGCCCACAGAGCAACCAACGGGCCCTCCCTCCAGCGACTCGCATGCCACCCCTAGCCTCCTGGGGCACTTGGTTGTCACACGCATTTATATGGCTTTGCCTCCACCCGGCCAGAGCTCTGAGCTCAAGGCGGAGGGGGACACGGAGATGAGAGCTGGTTCTCTGCCTCCATTGGGGGGGGGGACACACTGTTAAAACAGAGATGACCAGGTGAACTCGCCATTGCCTCCCAGCCAGCCAGACCTGCTTCTGCAGGGATCAGGGCTGCCTCAACGTATCTCACAGATGAGGCCCTCACACCCACTCCCGCGGCCTCTGCAGTGGCTCCGCCTCCCCAGCTCTCGCCCAGACACACACCGGCCTCGGACCACCTTTCAGCCCCTGTTCGCACTGCCAGAGGGTTTCTCACAAGTCCACGTCTCCCAGGCCCTCCTTGAAGAGGCCCCATTACCCCCTGAAGGCCGTTCCCAACATCACTGACCTTTCAGATCACGCGCCCTCTCTCATTCCGCTGCAGCCAACTCCCTCCTCTCCACTCCCCTCCTCACACACACACACCCAGAGCACTGGGGCAAGAGCTGGCTGATCAACATTCCTCCGACCCAGGGCAGCCTGGAAGATCCTCTCCCTGCATCTCCGCTTGTCAAAATCCTATCCACCCTCCAAGGTGCGACTTAGCTGACTTTTCCAAAGAGCTTTCTTCACACCTCACGTTGGATCAGTGCTACCTCAGACCATAGTGGCACTTTTCTTATTTTCTTCTTATTTTTAAATATATTTTTATTGGTTTCAGAGAGGAAGGGAGAGGGAGAGAGATAGAAACATCAATGATGAGAGAGAATCATTGATCGGCTGCTTCCTGCACACCACTACTGGGGATCAAGCCCACAACCTGGGCATGTGCCCTTGACCGGAACTGAACCTGGGACCCTTCAGTCCACTGGCCGGTGCTCTATCCGCTGAGCCGAACCGGCGAGGGCTTATACCTTCTTAACTGTGCTCATCACATCACACACTGACACCCTCAACTTAGCCTTGCGCCCACAGAAGCCAAACGTCACACATCCCTCACCACACAGGACCCAGCCCAGAGCAGATGCTCCCTCCTTATGCATCAAGAAGCAAGACATTCTTATCTGCTTTTAATATACAAACAATGTAAGAAGCCCATGGCCCAGGCAATGGCTCACAGGCCCTAAGTCACTGGGGATGTGCCCGCAACCCAGGTACATGCCCTTGACCGGAATCGAACCTGGGACCCTTCAGTCCACAGGCCAACGATCTATCCACTGAGCCAAACCGGTTTCGGCGGCTTATACCTTCTTAACTGTGCTCATCACATCACACACTGACACCCTCAACTTAGCCTTGCGCTCACAGAAACCAAACGTCACACATCCCTCACCACACAGGACTCAGCACAGAGCAGATGCTTGCTCCTTATTGGTTCAAGAAGCAAGACATTCTTATCTGCTTTTAATATAAAAACAATGTAAGAAGCCCATGGCCCAGGCAATGGCTTACAGGCCCTAAGTGGTCCAAGGGACAATGTCCTGATGTAAATCTCTATCATTTACTTATGTTCAGTGAATCTACTTACACTGATGTCTTTCTCCCTCCCTCTCCCTCTCCCACTTCTCTTCTCTCTCTCTCCCCGCACCACCCCCCTCTGCCACCGTCCTGTCCTGCACCCCGTGGTCTCCCATAAAGCACTCCCTATGCCATCGTCCATGTCCCAGCAACACACTCGGTTCTCAATGGCAAGAGAAGGCAGAGAAGCTTCCGGTCCACGAGCTGTCACAAAGCTGTGCTCCCGAAGCAGAAATGTTCCTGCCCAAGGTCTTGTGGAATTGACACAAATTCTTTCCACTTCCTCATACAGCTGGTTCCCTCTCTCCCTGGGGCAGGGCCAGGGCTGAGACAGATGCACGAGACCCATCTGACCTCAGACATCACGCCTCTCCTCAGAAGCCTAGGGTCCTGTGACCGGGCCAAGATTGAGGGGCTCGGTTCCTGCTTCCATAGCACAGGGAATCTTCAGGAGGCTCCCGAGTCCCTGGCCGGGTCACGGACCAACTTGCCAAAGATGCCCAGACACGCCCGAACTGCACTGTGAACACAGCAGACCCGGCGTCATAAATAGTGAGCAGGCCCCAGGCCCTGAGGCAGTCACAGGGTTCGCTCAATAGCGAGGGCCCTCCAGCCTCACCCCCACTAGCTGGGCAGCCCACTCCAGACCTGACCTCTAGGGACAGACGCCCTCTCCACCGCCTCTGGCTGCTGTGCTGGCTCCAGGGGAAGTTCTCCTCACAGTCTCACCCTGTCGCCAGCTTGAGGCAGCTGCTTCTGTGTGGTCATTCGCCGGGGGAGGAAGAGGAAGGTGGGAGGAGAAGGGTGTTTAGAACATGAAAAGGGTCCGGAAGGGTTTTATTGTTCTCTTCCAAAAAAAAAAAAAGGACTGAGCCCGCAGAGCCTGGGAATTCCCCTTCCCGGGCCATGGTGCTGGGGACACAGCCCGGATGCTGTGACGGGCGCTGACCGCCCCTCATCTGGACCTAGAGGCCCTGATGCCACGGCCCTGGCCCTGCTGCCGGAACCTGCGGGGCAAACGCTCTGACTGCAGATTCCTCAGGGACAAGCTTGGGGCGAGCTGGACCCTCCCTCTGGGTGGGGCGAGCTGAAACCTGGAGACACGTGTGGGAGGGCCTGGTCCCAGGGGACAGGGAGGCACCCGAGAGGGTCCAAGGGGCCCTGAGGTGAGGCCCCTGTGCTGGTGTGAGGTTCGGTGTTAGAATTTCCCCCACACCCTCCCCAGCTGTCTCCCCCACTTGGACAAAAACAAAATATTGAATATGAATCCACAGACTTGGTGGTATGAGGAATGTCATGTCGCTGTATTGACTCAAATTTTACTCTGACTCAGAGTCCCTGTCCCTCATCGATGGGAAATCCAATCCAGTCATTACAGGTGCTCAATAAGTACTTGTTCAGTGAACAGCCAGCCAGACCCCATCAAATGGGCCCCTCGGGGCTGTGCAAAGGGCCTGGGGCTGCTGCTGCCGCCCAAAATATTTGTGAGGCCACTCCAGCCCACACTGGTGACTGCATCGGGCCCTCCACATGGCCCTTTGAAATCTAACCTCACTGTGATTTTCATGCAAATTTAGAGGGGCCTATGAGCCCATCACCGGGGGCCTTCACCACTCCATCCAAAATCAGGCCAGCTCCCCAGACACTGCCAGGGAGCGAAGCATCAGCTCCCACCCTTGCACCCCTATGATGTCTCTGCCACCACTCCCTCCTCTCCTCTCTGTCACCTCTTTCCCAGCCAGGTCTGAGCCTTCCCCTCTCCTCCCTCCAACAAACCCAGCACAGTGTCTGCTGGAGTGGAGGGCCTGGCCTCAGACTGGAAGTTGTCAGGACAAAGAATCCTACAGATGGGACTTATTTGACTACCACGTGGGGAGATGACACTGCAAAGGTGGGCTCCTGGCTTTTCTTGAAAAACCAGGAAATATGGAAATGCGGCCCGTTTGATGGGTCTGGGTGTCCTTTCACTGAACGAATATTTGCTGAGCACCTGTTAGTCCCAGGTGATGATCTTCCAGGCTCTGGCGCTGAAACAGTGAACCCGACGGTGAGATTCCAGTGTGGGTGGGGCTCGTGTTCTATCTGATGTTGGAGAGAAAGGGACAGGCATCTAGGGGAAGCGGGGAGAGGAGGGGTGGGGAGCAGGGAGTAACCACATGGGAGCCAGCCTCAACAAGGCTCTTCAGGCAGCGGTAAGGGCTGCGAGGAGACCACATGTCAAAGATCCTGGAGAAAGGGCTGGACGCACAGGGCACGCAGCCTGCCCCCCACCTCACCCCCCCACCTCGAATTCCTGTGCAGAGTGGGGACATGTACCAGGCACACTGATAGGCAAGGCGGGAGGCCTGGTTCTATTTTCATGTGAAACAGTGCAAGTCCCATAAAGATTCCCCCAGAACCAAACCCTTCAGCCAACAACAGGGAAGGAAGGACTGAGCCCTGCCCCGCCCCTGCCCACCCACACCCCAGGCTCCCAAAGGGCAGGGTGGGCTGGGACAGCTCAGGTCACATGTTCTCCTGAGACCTCTCACCCAGAAAAGAGCAGAGTGACACCTGGGCCCCTGGCTGTCCCTCGTGGGAATAAGACATGACTGAGCTGGAAACCTTGTAATGAAGCTTTGCGCATGCTCTCCAAACGATCAGGCCCCACCGGCATTCTCCCTGAGTCTCAGTGATGGCTGCCCTCCCTCTGTCACCCCCCCTCAGCCACCCTCC
>NW_005359478.1:6418819-6420547 GCF_000412655.1 Myotis brandtii | reverse complement strand
GCAGCCCGGGGTCACAAGACTCAGCCAGCCTTACAGGCACCCCCAAGCTCCTGACCCCAACTGAGAAGAGAACAAACAGTGCGAACAGGCTCTTTAGACAAGCGTTAGTGAGAGGTCAGCGGGGACCACCGTGCTCCTTAAAATATACGCCTGTTTGGCTCCGTCCCCACTTCTACGTCCTGGGGGAAATGTAAGGCCTGTCTGGGGATTTCTGCAAATTGCAAGGGAACCTACATTCTCCTGTCCCCTCCGGCTCTGATTTCCTGCCCTCGCTGAATTTCCATTCTCTGCTCTCCATACTCCTGCGCCTTCTCCACCCAACCCTGTCCTCGCCCAAAAGCAGTCATTCCTGCCAGCGTTGCACGTTGGCAGAATTGTGATGGGCAGTTTGTAGGTCAGGAGGGATGGGTTACATTTTCTCACCACACAGCAAACTATCTAACATCTGATACTAGATGTCCCATTTCTCGAACATTCTCTAGGGATTTCTCACCGGCCATGCCTTCCTACAAAGCTCCGGGCTCTCTCCCCCTCCCCCCGGGAATTCTCCCCCTGCCCCTCAGGGCCTGGCAGCTCCCGCCCCTGCTCACATGTCCCAAGCGCAGCCAGGTGCGCCACGGAGCCAACCCCCCGGGCTCCTTTAGAAGGACCAGTTTTCAAAGACACTTGCTTTACATGGTGTTTCTTTTCCTTTGTCTCTTGAATAAAATGATGACTTTAATCCGAATTCATTAGAGAGCAAAGGAACAGTGTTCCCTTTCACTTCCTAAGCTCCCCTGACTTGGAGCATGCTCCCCACTGTCCTCCAGGGGCTGAGCCTCCGACTGCCTTCCCGGCTAAAGACAGGGGCTGCCCTACCTGGGAACCTGCCCTACACGCAGCAGCCGCCTCAGGCCCGGACGCCGTGCCTCACGCAGACACTCCTCCACGTCGTGACCACTGCGCTCGCCTCTGCCACTGAGTGTCCAGACCAAGGGCTCACCTAGGGGCTGGGACACCCTTAGGACCCTGCGCACCACGGCAGAGCGTCTGCGAAGCCCTAACGCCGTTGCAAAGAGAGGGTTTCTAACTTGAATAAGCTATTTCCCCTCCCAATTGAGAACCACTGTCAGTAGCTGGTGAACCTGGGCCAAGCTCTGTGTCCACAACGTCGCCAGGGGTGACCAAGTGCCTTTGACAGGTCGCCATTGAACTGGCAGCTTGAGAAAGAGCAGGAACCATCATGAAAAGGCAGCACAATTTCAACACCCGCTGCTATGGGAGTTAGAGCAAAAAAACCAAAAACACAAATCCTTGTTTTTCATGGAGAGTTTTAAAAAATGTGATTCAGCCCGGCTGGTGTGGCTCAGTGGTTGAGCATTGACCTATGAACCAGGAGGTCAGGTTCAATTCCAGGTCAGGGCACATGCCTGGGTTGTGGGCTCGATCCCCAGTGTGGGGCACGCAGGGGGCGGCCAATCAATGATTCTCTCGTCATTGATGTTTCCATCTCTCTCTCCCGCTCCCTTCCTCTCTGAAATCAATAAAAATATATTTTTTAAAATGTGATTCAATAAGCCACTGCCTTTCCACCGACATGAACAGAGTGATTCTGTATTTCACATTCTGGAGAGTCGGGTGTTATTTTAAAATATTAACCACAAAAACCAAGATGAATCACACACACAGATTTACGGTGTTCATTACAGAACAACTTAGCTCAGATAAAACCGTGTGACAAACGCACCC
>NW_005359478.1:6398697-6418142 GCF_000412655.1 Myotis brandtii | reverse complement strand
CTCCCACACACACACACACGCCCACACCACACACGCACCACACACACACCACACACTCACCACACACACACCACACACTCACCACACACACACCACACACTCACCACACACACACCACACACTCACCACACACACACCACACACTCACCACACACACACCACACACTCACCACACACACACCACACACTCACCACACACACACCACACACTCACCACACACACACCACACACTCACCACACACACACCACACACTCACCACACACACACCACACACTCACCACACACTCACCACACCACACACACACACCACTCACCACACACGCACCACACACGCACCACACACACACACCACACCACACACACGCACCACACACACCACACACACGCACCACACACGCACCGCACCACACACAGGCACCACACACACAGGCACACCACACACACGCACCACACACACACCTCACACACACAGTCACTGAATCCTGAGAGCACCTCCTGGGCCCTGGTGCTCATTAACGTGGTGGCTCAGAGCCGCCCGCACCCATACATCCTCTCTTGCTTCCAGCGCCCTGCAGGCCCCTGGGAATTACTTCACGCCTCTTGCCCAAATCCTCCCACGGAAGGCAGCTGGGTCTGCGTGCCATGAAGGGTTGTGGGTTTGTCCTGCAGACACAGAACCTGGGAGCTGGAGCACCAGGGCACTTAGCGGAAGAGAAGAGACAAATTAACTTGTCAGGTCCCTCCTCTCCGCGTAAACGCAATGCGCCTCGCGCACGGACGCTGGAAGGCCCTGCCCAGGAGCACCAGGTGTCAGTGTTCCTCCTTCCCGCGTCTTCTGATGGAAGGATCACAGGATTTGCAATGGATGCAGGTAGCAGCTGAGGAACAGTTTGCAATATTAAACAAGTCACGTCACCCTTAAATTTGTGTGTGTGGAGGAAGCATGATGCCAATATATTTACTGGTAATTGGAAGACTGTTGACTGCTAAAACTGTAAGTGCTTTTTGTTTTTGTAAAAATACTTAAATTACAAAGACATCAAATTAAAATTCAGCTTTCTTTAAAACATTTCCATAGGATACTTCTTCAGGGAAGAGAGAATAGATATCCTTAGATATACCTATAGCTGTCGTTAAGTACAACTTCAAAACCCTGGGCAAAAACCTTACCTATCGATATTAATATCCTGGTTGTAAAACTGTACAATCTATAATAATAAAAGTATAATATGCTAGTTAGACTGGACATCCTCCCAGATGTCCTTCCAGACAACCTTCTGGACGGAGCTGCGGCGGCGGGGGCGGAGCCCCTTGCACAAATTTCGTGCATCGGGCCTCTAGTAGTTTTATAAGAGGGAACTGGGTAAGGGTACATGGGATCTTTCTTATAACTGCATGTGAATCCACATTTATCTCAGAATTAAAAATGTAATTAAAAGTTATTTATAACTTGTATTTTTCTTTTAATTTTAATATATGATTATAAATGCTTTTAATTTTTTTTCAGTAACTACATGAAAAATAAGTTTAAATTTTCACTTTTTAACATTTACTCTTGACCCTTGAACAATGAGGGGGTTAGGGGCACCAACCCCTGTGCAGTTGAAAATCCAAGTACAACTTTTGACTCCCCAAAAGTTATAGTTGTCCCTCGGTCTCCACAGGGGATTGGTTCCAGGAACCGCCCAAAGACACCAAAATCCACAGCTGCTCAAGTCCCTTATGTACAACGGTGTAGAACAATGCACACAGTACTTCCATTAATAACTGATGAAAACATACTCAAATGCCATTCTGATGCTACCATCCCCTGGTTTAAACATCTTCCGTGGCTTCCAAGGCCTACAGGACACAAACTCTTAGCTCAGCATTTGAGTCACTGCTGTTCCAGACCCTGGCCCACACCCTTCACTGCTGCCCACACACACACATTCCTCTCTCCAGTTCTTGACTACTTCAGGCTCCTTAATGTGCCTTGCGGTCTATCTCGTGCTCTCTGCATGCTCCCCTGCCCCTCAACACCTTCGTAGCTTTCGAGCATCAAAGCAGCTTTATATCTTTCAAGATTCAGCTAAACCCATCTCCTGTGGGAGTTCTTGCCTCTTTCTCCCCTGAAGTGCCCAGATCAGAGAGAGTTCATCACCCTCTCTCCTGCATCCCTCTCTCCCATGCACATCTATCCTGGACCCAACACTCAGGGGCTCACGGGTCTTTGCCCCTCTTCGAGTCTGTGAGCGCCTTGCGGATGGAGGCCATGTAACGCTTACATTTGCGTTTTCCGTGCCTCCAGTGGTGCCGGGCACGTAGGAGGTGGTCGAGGAAACGTTTGAGGGATGGTTGAAGATCCATCTCCCCTCACTCCTCCGTCCTGCAGGCTTCTGTTCTCCCCTTTCCTTATCCTCTCGCCAATACAATTCATTTCTTATCTCCCAAAGCCCCTTACACTTTGCTCACGGGAATAATGGAGCAAATATATTGTCCTGTGCGGGCTGTGTGCAAGCTTGCCTGAGTTCCTCAAGGAGGCACAGTGGGCATTTCTGAGATACACTGTAGACAATCGAAGAGTTCAAAACTGATGGATAAACAAATTGTCCCATTGATGTATGACCAAATGAATGAGTGACCTTGAAATACCTTGTAAATTACACAAGGCAGGGTTGTTGTTGTTGTTTTTCTTTGCTCCAGGACATGGTATGGAGAGAACAGACAGATACCGAAAAGCCATTGGACTCACAGGAAGAGCCCTGTGTTGCAGGAGCACAGACATAACAGGTGAGCACGTGGCTGGAATCAGGAGTGCCGCTGCTCAGCGTCAGGGTGGGGGTTAGGTCCTGGGACTTGGTCTTTGGGGCTGATGGAAGGAAGGGGTGTGAGACATCACCCATCACTTCCACCTGCTCAGAGCGGACTCCCAGTGTGAGTCCTATTGGTCACGTGCAGGGGAAAAAGAGACACAAAGATGTGTCAACATCGCCAAATGGCACATTTCAGTTTAATGCACAGTCCCAGCCTTGAGGAGTTTACAATCTACTTCCAGTTGTAATCACTCCAAACGTTTGCCTGTCCGGTGGCTTCATGAAACAAGAAAATGCACGGGAAGGAGTGTGAGCTTTAGCTTCAGACAGGATGAGTTCAAGTCCTGGCTCGACCCTTTGCTGCTTACAGAGCCTGGCATCTCTGAATCTGTTTCCTGAGCCGTAAAACTCCACTTCCACTTGGGATAGGGACGGGAACCAAGATAACCATGTACCTGGGGAACATAATGCCTGGCCAATAAATTCTGACTGTCCCCACCAAAGCCACCAATCTCTGGATTACGAACTTCAAAACACCTTCCAGTGAAATATTTCTCTCATTTAAACTGTATTAGAAGCCGAAGTTATTACACCAGGAGAATACTTAAGAAAAACATGTGTGTTAAGAATGTGAGATACCCTGCAGGGCTCTCAGTAAATACTTGTTGACTGACAAATGCATTGTCAGTGCAGAAAAGTCACAGAGACAGAAAGAGCTGACAGCCTCAAAACAGCATAAAAACCAGCTGTGGCATCAGCACAGGACAATGGTTACACTTCAATCATTGTCTTATTCTCTAAAAGCAATAGTGAAGGCAACTGGAAATCATTTGAAAGAAAAATAAGATTTTCTTTTATAGCCACAAGTTTATATGAACGCCTAGATGCACAGTATCCAAAATGCTGGCATCTTACTGGTAACATTGCTCAAAACAAACAAAAGTGGTTCATGTATTCATGACGTTGGTATTACTTCCTGTCACGTGACCCGGGGAGCAGGCGATCCAGCACCCGTGACCGAGGCACCTGCCTGAACTCTCTGAGCATCACTGCCCTATGGCTCACCTGGCGATGCTCCCAGAGCTTCTTGTGTCGGGCATGTGCTGGGCTCGGGGACAAGATGGACGGACGTCATGCCTGCGCTCAAGGGGAGACATAGGCCCATAAATAAATGATTGCAAGCAGAGAGTGACTGGCTGACCCTGAGGTCTGTACAGGCCATAAAGTAGCACAAAGAAAGATGTGGCCCATTTCACCTGAAGGATTAAGGGGAAATTTCTCAGGGGAAGTAACACCTGAGCTGAACCTTAAAAGATAAGGCACTTGCCTCACCAATCGAGGGTAGGGGCAGTCTCGGAGCGGAACTCCTGGGACAAAGGCCCAGCCACCAAATCGAGGGGTGAAATCAGGGAACTGTGGGTAGTTCCTAAGAACTGGGACACTTATCAGGCACACATAATGTATGCATACATACACATACATGTATAATGTACATACTGTATAATGTAGATATAGCTCCCTATCCTCGTGAAATTGGCAGCAAACAATTATTTCCAATTACTCACACTCCCTAGTGCACGAACTCATCGGGTTCACCGAATATTTTTAAATTAAGCACCTGGAGTTTTTACTGGTGATAGGTCATTCAATGGCCCTCGGTCACCCACGCCTGCTCCCATAGGTTCTTGAGTTTCTCTGAGACAGGCCACCCCCAATGATAAAGGCCCCGAGGAGGGATGGAGAGGAAGGCGGCTGAAGGACAGAGACACAGCTTCCCAGCGTGGGCATCTCAGTGGCCCGGCAAAATGACACCACGTCCCAGAGACGTAAATATTTTGGAATTGTCAGAGATATGCATCCCACAATATAAAACGAGAAGATCTCCCATCACGATAAGAGACAAAGACAAGACAGAGCAGCGTGCAGAGACCCGCACAGGCGAGGGCGCTGCGCCTGCAGATGACCCTGTTTGTGTTGCAGACAGAGCCCGTATGTTGCACAACGGCCTCCCCTGCAGGCATCGCAGGAGGCCTTCGGTGCGTCTGCCACTGACCCTGAGATAAGGGGACAAGGCGAGGTCAGCAAACAGTGCAAGGATCCCTTGTGCTGTTAAAAATGGTGCTTTTTGACGTCATCCAAATGTCCCTATGGAGGCATTAAAATTGCTATCGACCCGATTTCACGTGCCTTCCTGCCCCCAAAGGTTAGGTGACCTTCCCTGAGGTCACATCATCCGTCTGGGCTTCTCGTTCCTCTCCTGTAAAACGAAGGCCTGGACCAGATCACCTCCGAAGCCAAGTCCCGCCCGGCAGCTTATCACTCTGACGGTGCCCTTCGCCCACATCTCGTTATCTCAGGCCTCGTCTGTACTAACAACGCATGGTCTCGGGCAGCAGACATCACAGCCCTCGTCCCCGAAGGCTCACGGGTGGGGTCCTGGTCCAAACAGCACAGCTCCACTGAGATGCCCATGGGCTCGTCTGGCCTTGGCATCTTGGGCAAATGTGTGCTGAGTGCAAAGCTACAAGACAATGACTGCCGCCCGCAAGACGGTAACTTGACAAAGGAGCCTGGCCTCGCCCTGTGGTTTCACTTCCTCCGGAAACCAAGTTGGCGCTGCAGATGGGCCCCAAGAAGGCACACAGGGCTGGGTGGGTGCTGCGTGCAGCACGGCTTCCTCTGCTGTGAGGCGCTGGGACACACGACACAGCCCCTTCGGCTTGCGGGTCCAGCAGCCAGCCCTTCCCCTTGATTCCCTACTTCGGGTGAAATGAGTGTGGAGTGTGCCCTGGAATTTCGGGGTTCGGTCCAGCCACTGGGTAGGAAAAGAAGAGCCCCCTCCCCAAGGGTCCCAGCCAGAAGGCACCAGGTGTGAGGAGTGCAGCTTCACTGAGCACCCCTCCCAGAGGACCTCAGCAGTGCCCAGGGGGAGCCCACGCCCACCCAGCAACACCCCCACCCAGCAACACCCCAGCCCAGCAACACCCCCAGCCCACTGGGCAGTGAGCGCTGTCTGTACATTGTAAGGGCATATAGGCCATGTTTGAAAGCATGAGCTCTACAGCCAGAGACCTGGGCTCAAGTTCCATCCCTGCCCCTTCCCACCTCTGTGTCTCCTGCTCTCCATGCCTCAGCTTCCTCGTCCATAAACTGCTGCTAATTGTGGAATCTAATCCTGAGGGGCAGTGTGAGGATTAAAGAAGATGATGGATGTAAAGCAATAAGGTGTGTGGCTCGCACGCAGAGCTGTGCTGAGCCAAGCCTGAACTGAGACAAAAGGAAAAATCAATAGCATAGAGACTGTCTTTATTTAAAATTGTAATATTTTGTGCATCATAAAGATTTTTACTTTTTAAAAAGAATTGCTCTAACGTGTGACTTCTCTTGAATTCCAGGGTTCTAGGCGGCATCCCTAAAATCTTGCGCACTCGCCTAAGAACTCAGGAGATGTTGGTTGCCATCATTTTACCTCATCACACAATGACCACACACCACAATTTAGCACTTCATGATCTAATGCCTTGTATTAGCCACTGCTCCAAGATCCAAGTAAGATCATGTCCCGTGACTGCTGAGAGCCCATAGCACACAGTTTACCACTGTTACTGCTCTCAGCTGTCTCACATGCTTGAAGGTTTGGTCCCATGATCCTTGAGGGGAGGAGGACCCTTGGCATTTATCCTATGCCACGTCTGGCACAAAGTTGTGGGAACAGCATCAAAGACCTGGCAGGGACCTTTGGGTCCTCTAATCCCACCTGTTTACCTTACAAATAACGTATCTGATGCCCAGGGAGGCTGCATGATGTAGCCGAACCAGTCAGTGAGAATCCTGGGACAAGAATGCGGCCTCCTGGCTCTTTCCCCTCCGGGACTCTTTCATTTTCTCTTATCTCTCCATCCCTTACAGCATCAAGGGCAGACTTCTGCATGTAGGAAAAAGTTTACATGATGTAGATTATTGGTTTCTGAAACACGAGTAATCTTTGCTTAAAGGGGAGGAGGCAATCATTGCCTAGAAAGCTGTGTGTGTTAGCGAGCTGGCTCGGTGCGGCAGGCGGCTACAGACACTGGCTTTGGAGTTAGATGCTCTGACTCGAGTCCTGGCCCCGCCGCTTCCTGGCTGTGTGGCCTTAGATGACATTAAGCTTCTTAACTTTCCTCAACCAAAACATGAACATGTTAATGGTACTTAGAATTGTGAAAAATTCACAAAACATTTCAAGAGTATGGCAGACTTCCTAACACGTAGTAAATGCTCCACACACATCAGCAATTGTCGCTATTCTAAAAGGAAGCCCCAGGGAAAAATAAATAAAATCAATAAAAGCCCTGAGAGTTAGGTGGGCTATAAGGGCAGATGGACAGTTACATGTACGGTTGTGTGACATACGCACATTTTTATATTATGGTGGGTAAAGATGGGGGATAGGGAGCTAAATGATCAATCAAGCACTTATGGTTTTGCTGTATCTAGTCCATGAAGCCTCATAAATAACTCTAATAGCCAATGTATTCTGGGGGAATCTCAGTTCCATATAACCAGCGCGCGCGCGCGCGCGCGCACACACACACACACACACACACACCCCGAGATTGTACAGATTTCTGAAAGCACCAGGCAGGACTGTAAAAGGAGACCCATTGTAGACTCAAGGGTGCCTAATTATAATTCCGTTTTCAGTTCCATTTCGAGAGAAAACAAACTATATTAGCGAGGATGCCCCATCGATAAGCAGAAGCCCAGACAAATATGAGAAGACGCTGAGACTTGGAGTGTTGCCAGCACAAGTCTGGTGCTATGACCAATGCAGAGAGTCGCCTAGGGAATCTGAGTGCACACGATAGGGCACCTCCTGCCACTCTCTCCGGCCATTGGCACAAAGGAAGACTGAGCCTAAACTGACGGCTCCGCAGGAGATGGGAGGGAGAATTCTTGTGAAAAGTGTCCTGCTTGATAGTACTTACAACTTGCGGGGAAGAAACAGACTTGGGGATCCCAAGTTTCCAAAGACCCGAATATTTTGCATTTTTGCAGCATCTCGCGAACCATGCCAACTTGTCCGCATGAGCATCTCAGAGAAGCGGCTAAGAGTTCATTGAGGCCACCAGGCTTTCAAGAGCACCTAATAGTCAACGCACTTTGGTAAGAAAAATGAGGGAAAATACAAATAAAACCACTTTTTCATCCTGGGTGAAACCCTCCACTGGCAATCTGAAAGTTCTCTTACAATTCAAGGTTTCCCCAAAGCCCCGTGGTACCCTAAATTGGATCCTAACACAGAGAAAAAAAAGGGGCCATTAGTGGATGAACGGATAAAACCCAAAGAGCCCCTAGTTCGGTTAACAGTATAACACCAATGCTAATTTCTTAGATGTGACATGTGCCCAGAGTTACCTTAGATGCCAACATTCAGGGAAACAGAGTGAAGAATAGATTGGATCTCTGTATTTACTTTTGTAACTTTTCTATAAATCTAAAATTATTCAAGAGTTTATTTTAAAACAGAAACAAAAATGTCAAGATGTATTTGCCAAAGAACCTTTGTTTGGTGGGAGGGGTGGAGATTATTCTTCTCGCTCTACAGTGAAAAGTATATTAAAAGGACAAAAATTGCCAGCCTTTTATCGGAGATCAACCGAAAGGTGGTGGCTGCTCTTCTCCTCAAGGTAACATGTTGGGGGGTCAGGAGAAGCGGGAGCTCCAGGCGTGGGGCTCTCGGCTGTGAAATGGAGATCATGACGCCTCACAGCATCCCTGGGGGAAAAACGCTCACAGAGGCCGCATGGCAGGAGCTGGCACGTGGCATTTCCTCCCTCCTCCTCAGAACGCCTGGCCAGCAGCTCCGTCAGCCCTCAGGGAAGCTGACCGGGTGGTCCCTGTGTGTGAAGGACGCTCCTCCGTCCTGGCAGGCAGTTCCCTGAGCTCCTGGCCCCCGAGCACCTGCTGGGTGTCTCAGCCCCGGGGCAGCTGCTTTGGCCTGTCAGCCCCCCTTCTACAGAGCAGCTTGCGGTCCGCTGGGCTCGGCTAAGCCCTCTGACAGCAGCTGTGTCCTTGCTCCACTCTTTAAAGAACAGCCCACCCATCGCTCAGAGGGGCCAGGCAGACAGAGAAACCGACGGCTTACACAAGTGGCACCGTGTATATTTCTAGAGCAACGTTGGGTCCCATCGGCTTGGCCCAACTATTAGTATGTCCACACTCACTGTCTTTTTCTTTAAGAAAACTCTTAAATTAACTACACCGTGTGGCAGTGTGAGGCCACCCATTCTTCCTGGCATTGTCTGGTCTTGCAGATTGAGAATATTTGGTGAAAGTCCCAAGTTTTTATGTCCTGTTGCCATAGGTTGTGAATTTTCTGAATGACCTCTAGTCCAAATATTCTGCCTTTTGACCCAAGAAACCATCCAAGTGTCCCAGAAATTGAAAATGTTTTAGTCTGCGTTCTCTCCCAGACTCGTCTGCCTAAATTTTTCTGAATGACCTCTAGTCCAAATATTCTGCCTTTTTGACCCAAGAAACCATTCAAGTGTCCCAGAAATTGAAAATGTTTTAGTCTGCATTCTCTCCCAGCCTCATCTGCCTAAACGTGGGCACGTGTTCTCGCCAGCTCATGGGCTTTCTTCAAAAGTGGTCAGGGTGCCCACGGGGCATGTGGGTGCAGTCAGGGACTTTCCTCATGCCTCTCGGCCACCCAGCATCTGAACCCCCTTCCTATGTTTGGGGAGTCCCTCCCTCTGGGGCAGAGCTGGTCTCCCTCTGGGGACGTGGCAATGACAGGTTTGCTTACTCCCCACCCTTGCAGCTGCAGGGCTGGCCAGGAACTAACGAGGCTGCCAGGCAAAGGCACCTGGTCCAGACTTGAAATTGGAAACGAGAGAGAACACGGAATGCATTCTGGCAGCGGGGACAGCTCCATCCAGCCGACTGACATCCCAGTGGTGACAGCCTCGGGGCAGTTCCCAGCACTGGGTGTGGGTGTGGCAGGGGGGCAGCACCTGTGCTCCGCAGGAGCAGCACTAGGTCGTCGCCAACACAATTGGCAGAAGGTCAAAGCCAGGCCCTTTGACCTTTCTGGAAACCCTCAGAGCCGGGCGCACTCCACCTGGTGTCACACAGGTCTCCGGGCTCAGCGCGGTCCTGGGCTCGGTGTAATGCGCTACTGCCCACCTTCCAATTCTTCACATTTTTTTTGACCGAGAGGCCTCACAGTTTCGTTTTGCACTGGGCCCTGCAAATTGCGTAGCCAGCCTGGCTGTGAGCTCGCTGATATGCTACAGGTCAAGGAGCTCTTAACCTCTGCGAGCCACGCAACCCTTGGGCGGCTGCCGAAACCTTGGGAGCACACAAAGAATGTTTTCAGATGTACAAAATAAAATACACAGGAAGCCAGTTATATCGAAATACAGTTAAACCGTATTTTAAAAATATACGCTAGCATAATGTGTGCTTTTTTATTAGTGCGTTAAATAAATCCATTGGCAGGTCTAATAACTGCTGTTCCCCGGCAGCACTGCGCATAAACAACATTTTGGAACGCCTGCAACAGCTGAAATGTGAGCCGACACGCCTATGATTTCTTCGGGTAACCAAGTCCCAGTCCCCTGGTTGGTTGCCTACATTAATAACGTAAGGAAACGCTAAATTCAGTGAGGCTTGTTTTTTTTTAAGTGATCCATCCAAAAAATTAAAATTAGAAAGTGATCCATCCAGGTCACCGAACCCCTAAATTTTAATTAAATTTTAATTTAACCTTAAAATGTCATGAATTAAAATTTAAGTAAATTCCTTTTCTGCTTCCATCAGCCAAAGCTGTTATCTTGTTGATGACACGGAGCCGCCTATAGGACGCAGGGACCCAAGGTGGCCCAGGCTCCAGGACAGCCCTGGGTACGCCCGAGTTCTCCCCGGAAGGCGAGCCGACACAATAGGCACAGTGGCCCCCGATGAGTCCAAATGTATCCAACCCAGCTCTGCCCTCAGCTGTTAGCGTCTCAGAGGAGAAGGTGTCCGTGGCGACACTCCAGGATGCCGAGTGGAGAGCGTGGGACAAGCCCTGTGCGTGTGGAATAAACCAAGTGACCTAGGTGGCCCGGCAGGTGGAGGTCCCTTCTACCTGGGAGCAGGAACCGTTAATGATGGCTCTACATTCTGAGAAGGGAGATAGGACACAGCAGGGTGACGCTGGCTCCAGAGCCCACAGTAAACTAACGGTGTCGAAGGGTCCCCTTTGTTCCCCAAATCCTAATCCACGATGCTCTGTTCCCGCCCAGATCACCTCTCAGGTTTTACAGTAGCAGTTTGCTTTTTGCAGATCTCAAAGGAACCATGATCAAAAGGTACTCCCCGCGCCCCCCCCCCATGTACTATTTTCTTACCCCCCTTCCACCTCCTTTTGGGAGGGGGGCTCAACAGGCCTGCAAGGCAAAAGGAGTATCTGTCGTTTAGGCATCCTTAGGCCTGGGTTTGTTTAGCCAAAGTAGAAAACAATCCCTTGCAGATATCTTGAACTTTTCAGAGCTGACTCATGCCCACGATCCCACTGGAATTCTGGGCCTGTGTCATTACCCCTGTTTTCTAGCTGAGGAAACAGGTCAGAGAGGCTGCCACTCCCTCAAGGTCACGGAGCAAGGAAGCACATCCCAGATTTCTTGCCTCCTCGCCCAGGATCCTTGCCCCCGGCCGCGCCCCTCCTCCCAGCAGATCTCTGAAAGGGAAGTGCATTCATGCAGATCATCTGAAAATAAGACACCCACAGCCCCAGTTCAGGGGAGCAGGTGTCAGCTGAGAGAGGAGAGGCTCAAAACAGAACGCAGGTCATCGGGTTTTGGGGCCCTGAAGAGGCTTTGATGGGAGCCCCCAACGCAGGAGAGAATGCACTTGGCGGGTGACCAGCGCAGAGCCCAACCGGGCCCTGCTCGTAACAACAGCAACAGCAGGAAAAGGGCTTCGTGACCATAAAAATAAACAAACTTGCTATTTTTAGCAGGGCTGCAGCTGGGAGCGCCTCATTATTTGGCTTTTAGCTGCAGTATTCTGAGTGAGGAGGGGCCCAGGGGAGGGGTGGGGACCTGGACGACTGACGAGCCAAATTTTCCATTGCTGACTCGCAGGCCCCACAGCCACTGTCCAGGCGGGAAGCCTCTGGAGCCTGCGGGTCTGGAAAAGCTGGAGCGTGCCAACCAGGAAGCCGGCGAGATTGGGCTCTTGTCTGGCCATATATAGGAGTAGAGACTCTCTACCCACTTGCTCTCAGAGGCACTAAGAGCTGTGGGACTCCTCGGGAGGAGGGAGAGGCTTCTAGGTGGAGACGGCTCTGCTCTGAACTCAGACTCCAGGCACTCAGATTCTCCCAGGTTCACCCTGGCCGGGGAATTCTCCCTGAGCTGGCGCGCTCTCTCCCCCAGCCCTGGCCACACCAGGAACCCGAGAGAGGACGGGCCTGATGCTGCAGGTCCTCGGGCCTGGTTCCTCCCTTCCGTTTGGAGCAGGATTGGACCTTGTGAGAAGGGAGCGCCAGGGCTGCCACCAGGGGCAGGAGGGGCAGGAAGGTCCTCTTATCAATGTCACGGCGTCTTAGGAACTGTCCCCTGCCCGGTGTCTGAAGGGCCTCCTTCGCCGTGTTCCTGCCCCATACCCTGACCCCCTGTCGCCTTTGATTCTGTTATTTCCCCTCTAGCGCCCCTTTTCATACGCGGTCCCTAATATTGTCAGGTCTTTGGGGAGGCGGAATTGCAGACCCCGAGGCAGTATGAGGAAGGAGGGACCAGTGCCCGGCTGCTCACAGGGGGTAGCTCCCCAGGATGCCCGCCAGGTCCTCCCGCGCTCTAACGGGGCCTCTGTCAACGGCTACCGAACCTCTCACCCACCGTCCCTGCCCACACAGAGCTGCAGCCCAGTGTGGGAGCAAATGAACAGGCTCTAGGACACGTGAGAGTCCCGTGGGAATACGGAGGCCTGGCTCCACCTTCGCTTTGGGGGGTTCAAGAGAGCCTTTTGGAGGAGATGGTGGCTGACTGGGACCGGGCAGGTAGAGATTGGATTGGGTGCTCCCCATGTAAGGCTGGCTCACAGATAACATGACAAGAGAACACAGCAGAGCTAAACTACATAAGCACTCAACCCAGCACCTCCAAGATGGATGATTTCTACCTCCCAATAGCATTTACCATGTTACCCAATAACATGTACTGAACAAACCAACTGCTGTCGAATTGTAAGAAAAGTCACAGGATCATAATCTACTGGAATGTGACTGTCCTAACAACACAAGCCCTAGGATCTCGGGGTTGGAAAGGATCATGAGGGCTACACAGCCTCTCACCAGGTAGAGCAACCCTCCACAAGGTCCCTGAACTGCTCCCGTGATGGTGATGGAGAGCTCTCCACCGATCAGGCAGTTAGTTAGTTAGTTCGCTAGCCAGCTAGTTTTAAAGGTAGGAGCTGGAGGAGATAGTGACCTCCAAGCAGGCTGGAATTTCTGACTCCAGTGTCCCAGTCTCTCCATACTCGAATAAATCCTGCAAAAGTCCACCCGATTAACTTTCCCCAAGAGGAGTCAGTCCATTGTTCAACCTGCAGGGACCCCAACAACCGACATACAAAATATTCTTATCACCGAGTAAGGGACTAGCATGGCCCATATCAAAATGCAGCTCTGGCCCCCTTCAGTCACCAGGTGATGGGTGGTATTTTGCTTTTCTCCTGCATATTTTTTAGTCTTTCCCTAGTTTTCTAGGAGAGAGAGAGAAAAAAATCATCAAGTAATTAATGTTATTTACAAAAATGGTCCTACCATGTGTATTCCCTCTTCACCCTTTGTTTGTATTCTACCCAACCTAGAATGCGCCTTCCCCGCCTCTGCGTCCCTCTGCACCTCCTGATCCCAGCCAGCCCGCCGCTTAAGGAAGGTTTCCATGAGTGCTCCAGTCCTCGTTGTCCCTGAATCCAAATTACAAAATGTAGCCCTTCATGATAAGCAGTTTTCTTCTAGGCCAGTGGTCGGCAAACTGCGGCTCGCGAGCCACATTCGGCTCTTTGGCCCCTTGAGTGTGGCTCTTCCACAAAATACCACATGCAGGCGTGCATATACAGTGTGATTGAAGCTTCATGGGCACGTGGTATTTTGTGGTATTTTGTGGAAGAGCCACACTCAAGGGGCCAAAGAGCCACATGTGGCTCGCGAGCCGCAGTTTGCTGACCACTGTTCTATGCTAATCGTTTCATGGGTCAGTTCCCCATTAGACTGTAAACTCCTCAAGGGCCATACCATGGTGCCTCCAGCAGAGGCCATTGTAGATTCTCCATAAATATCTGTGCAGTTGGTTGGAGCACAGTTTGACTGTGGTTTCCTATGTCATCTGATCCTATGTTCTCAGGCTGGTGTGCCCACATCCCTGGAGGTATAGGGAAAAGTGTGTCAAGTGCATACGAAGCCACAGGTGTGAAATGATGCCTCCCTAGAGCAGCAATTCCCTGCCCTTTAGGGTTACTTGCTTTCCCAGGTACAGGAATTCCCTCCCAGACGGATACCCGGATGCTGCCTGAGTCCATGACTTTAGACTTTGCTTCTGGACTCTTCCAGGTGGCCAGCAGGTCTGTCCCCTCCAAGAGCTGCTCCATTGTAGGATGGAGAGACCCAGGTGTGGGAGCCAGAACACCTGGGCTCCGGTCCAGTTATGCAACTGCTGTGGGCATCCAGCCTGTCACACCCCCCTGCCCCCGCCCTCCCTGCGAAGGTCGGGTGAAGGTAACTGACACGTGGGAAATGTTTCCGTACCCGGAAACGACAGGTGAGCTCCAGGTGTTACTACTGTTGCCCTTATCAGCCCAGGATCAGTCCATTCGATGGGGCCCCAGGGACACAGGCTGCTTCCCAGACCCGCCGGCTGAGTGAGGTGGAGCTCTGAGCAGCAGTGGAGTCTGGGTTCGGAAAGTTCTGGAAACCTGATCTAGTGTGAGCTCCCCCAAACCAGACTCTCACCCCATGTGTCGCATGTGCTGGGAACACATATATGCTAAGTGAAGGCATTTCTAACAGGTTGTTGGACTCCCTGCCTTCCACGGAGCAGGTCTCTGACGCATTTGAAAATTTCCGAGATCTCAGTCTCCCCGTCTACAAGATCGGTCCAGCAGCAGCTCGAGTGCGTTAGGACGTAAAGGCAGCGTGGCGCTACGTGCACAGCCCGGCCACACAGACAGCAGCCAGTGGAGGTGAAGACAGAGGGAGAGGGTGAGTGGACGCCTGCAACTCGGGGTGAAGGCTGCCCCTTGGTTGGCGTTGTTGTCAGCCTTCCGTTACCTGCTGCGGACCAGCCAGCCCATGGAGAGGAAGCTTGTTTGCAGGGCGTGGATGCTCTGAGTCACTGAACTAGTTAAGGAAGCCGATTGCCAAGGCACAGCCACTTTGCGGGCCCTCCAGGCAAGAGGAATGAACAGTTTCAGACTTCACAACACTGCCTCCGGAATGACTGCGCGGCGGGCAACCGGGGTTCCCAGGCGTCGCTCCGACAAAGTGACAGCGAGGTTTGTCTGGAGGTGCTGGATGAAGCTCACACAGGGCTCCCTCCATCAATCAGTACTAGCAAGTGACCATCCCCATGCGAACAGCGGAAGGCAAGGCGGACCACAGACAGGCCAAACGAGGCCTCTGCGGGGCCCCTTCTGCCCCAGGCCCCTGCGGACAGTGGGCCCCGAGGCCTCTGTTTACACTCCAACAGGGCCGCTGCGAAGGCGCCCACAGCGGCCACAGCGGGGCTGGCCCGGCCCGTTTGCAGGGCCAGTGACAGGGATGTAAAACTAGCTTCCGGGACCCAACTCTGGGGAGCTGTGCGCCAGAAACAGAAAATGAAATCTGAGCCCCTTCGTGCCCAAGGGTCTAAGCCAGTGGTTCTCAACCTTCCTAATGCCGTGACCCTTTAATACAGTTCCTCATATTGTGGTGACCCCCAATTTCATTGTTAAAAATTGAACATAATTAAAGCATAGTGATTAATCACAAAAACAACATGTAATTATGTATGTGTCTTCCGATGGTCTTAGGCGACCCCTGTGAAAGGGTCGTTCGACCCCCAAAGGGGTCGCGACCCACAGGTTGAGAACCGCTGGTCTAAGCAGAAGGTCTACCAAGCCAGCACCGACTCACACGCCAGCCCCGCTCCTGGCAGGGGTGCTCCATCGAGAGAGCCTGCAGGAGCGCTCGAGAACACACAAAGCACAGGGGGGGGGTGGGGGGGGGGGGGGGGGGGTGCAGCAGACACACGTGGAGTATTAGAGGAGACATCCCAGGGTCCCAAACTCCCCCACGGCCAAGGTTCGGAGCTCCAGCCGGAACTCCCATGCTCCTCAGCACCAGCATGCAGCACTGAGAGCTTTCACATGTCACCCTAAAAACCCATCGTCACGGAGCGTTTCAGAGGAGCTTTCATAATTACAGGCACTGATGTCAGAGTTTGACAGTTCAGGAGGGAACATCCAGACTGAAATGGAATTTCGAGAGATAAATAAAATAGCTGGTACAAAAACAAGCTCTCGAAATCTGTTTAGAAGCCCAAAGCCAAAATGAAAAAGCGATGCATTTTTAAAGGGCTGTACGGGGTGGGTGGAGGGGGGAAGCGGGGTGTCACAGAGGAAATATTTTCTTAGAATGACTGTAATTAAGCTGGAAAATGCACTGTTTTTTAATAAGCCGCTAAAACTGAACACGCATGAGACTCAAACAAAAAGCAGAAAACACTTGGCTAGGGTAAAAAGAACAAGGTTTTGCTGCCTTCCTGAGCAAAGGCCACCAAGACAGTAGCTTCAGGGAGGTAGTGTTGGTGTTGCCAACTGGCTCAAGTTCAAGTTCTATGGCAGCCAGGGCTCTGCTCCACAAAGACCCCACGCACGCACAGGGTCAGGGGCAGCGGGCCGCCCTGAACTCCTGCCCACGTGGTAGACCTCGGCTTCCTGCAGCTTCCCCATCGCTCAGCCATTGACACATCTGTCCAAACCCTTGGGGAGCCCATTCGTGTTGCCAGCTTGAGCCACCTCTGGGAGATAACCCGTCCCATAGATCCGGTGCCCGCTGCAGGTGTAGTATTTCCACCTGAACTTGCCTCCCTCGTGGTGCTAAGACGCTACTCTATTTCAGGACCCGGTGAACAAGTCTGATCGCATCCGCACCATTGATTGATAGGCTGATCACTTCCTAACAGCCTGTGCCTTGTCCACAGCCCTCCGAGGTACAGGCGCTCCTCGGAGCATCAGGACTCTCTGTGGCCCACGGGTCGCAGGCGAGAATCACCACCGCTTTCAGGGGAGGGGAGTATGATGTCCTCAGTTTAGTATTTCCCATTCCTGAAGAATGTGGCCATCTGGGGCAGCACTGTCCTGGGTGCAGACGCGGCCTGTTGGACAGGCCTGCTAAACTCAGGGAGTTTGCAAACCGATGGGAGAGTGTCTGCAGGTGGCCCAGGGTGGATGGATGCTGACCAACAGTGCACGTCGCCTGCAGGAGCAGGGCATGGCCGGGGCAAAGGCAAGTGCGGTTGGTCCTGGCCTCCCGGCAGGCTGCCTTCTACACTGGACACCCTGCTGGCTTTCCCAGCACTCGGGGAGGGAGGCAACACCTCTTGTCCCCAACACACTGCGACCGGGGCTCAGCAGGTGCTATCATTAGCAGCGGGTGGTCACTCCAATTTCCAGCCTCAGAACAAAAATCTGCTTATTTGGGCTTTTTTTTTTTTTTTGTAATTGGGTATTAATGCTGTTTTACTGCATTTATAGCCTGCTAACTTCTTGACCACCTGCAAATATCTTTAGTGAAAACATGAAAAATGATAAGGGTTAAGCAAAATGCCACAGCTCTGTGGTTGCCTGGGGCCGTTCATGAGCTCATGGGAGTTGGGATTTCACTGCCAAGAGAATGAAAGCACAGGGGGTGTTCTAACCTGCTTCTTCATGAGGGATGCGTCATCCACCCAGAGTGAGAGCATCCTGGCTCGACTCCCACTCCCCTTCTCCTGCCAGAAGCGCGTCTCCCTAGGAGTGTCAGACCCTCAACAGGCTGCAGCCTTGGCCATCCGCCGTGGGCCAGTCTGCCGTCCGCTCACCCATGAGTCACCGTTTCTTTCTCACCCCCAGACATCCCAGGGTTCCCGCCTCATAGGGAGGCCTCTGGTTTTCTTTCTGCCATTGACAGCCATGCCCAAGAAGCCCGAGTTCAAGCCAATTGCCTCGGTTGCTCTCATTTTGTTCCCTCCTGTTTTCTCTTAAAAAGCAGCCCTAGACAACTGTCCCTTAGGCCGCGGCCGATCGGTAACGTTGGCCTAGATTTCCAGGAAAGCATTTTCGGTAGCATTTCCTTCACGGGCCTCCGTCCAGGCCTGAACATTGCCCCTGCTCGAGTGTGTGGTTCCTTCGCAGAGGTGAGGTCCTCCTCTACTTGGTGGTGAAAGGGTGGGCTGGGTGTGGGAAAGACCTGGACCCAAACCCGGGCCCCACCATTGATGAGCTGTGTGACTTTGAGGAAGTTACTTAGCGTCTCTGAACCTCAGTTTCCTCATCTGCCAGACAAGGGTAATACTGCATCTCATAAGTGTGCTGTGAAACACTGGAGGACACGCCCTGTGTAAGGCTCCGGGCCCACTGTCCAGTGTCCTTCCGGACCATGCAAGGAAATGCCATTCCTCAATCCTTGGGCCAGCACGCAAGGCCTCACTGCCGGCCCCCACATCTGTCCTCCCCCCACACCTGTCCTCCTCAACTGTCTATAGCCGGCCCAGCCGGTGTGGCTCAGTGGTTGAGCGTGGACCTATGAACCAGGAGGTGACAGTCTGATTCCAGGTCGGGGCACATGCCCAGGTTTTGGGCTCGTTTCCCAGTAGGGGGGTGCAGGATGCAGCCAATCCATGATTCTCTCTCATCATTGATGTTTCTATCATTCCCCCTTCCTCTGGGAAATCAATAAAAATATATTTTTAAAAATTGGCAGAGTGTAGTGGCCTACAAGACTTTAAGCTCCGGAGTGAGAGGAGCCAAGTGTAGGCTCCCAGTGTGACTACAGATTGCGCTTTTCCCAGCTTGGGAAACACGTGTGCGGAGGGACACCCTCGGGCTGGGACCTGCCCATCGGTGCTGGTCCTGTGAGTACCTGCTAGTCCACCTGCTCTGGGACACACCTCCCCCTTCTTCCTGTTCAAATGCAGACTGCGTGCACTCCACCTGGATTTCCGGGAAGAGAATCTCATCCACTCTCCTTGCAGTGGGAAAAAAAAAACTTGTTCCTTAATCATTCTTGGTATTTCTGCCTGGAGGGCTGGGTGTTCTCTGGCCTTTCAACTCAGAGCCATTTGGTTTCTGCGGGTGGACAGGGGGTGTCTGCTGTCCCTGCGTGGAAACAGCTGGCTGCACAGTCACCCTACGCTGACCTGCCGAGGCCAGAAGACACCGTCTAGCACAGCAGGCGGCATGCAGACCTGGATTCGCACCTGGCACCTGGGCAGCATCTCATGTCCGTGTCCTGGACAATGATGCTGAGGAGGCCCCTCCAGACCAGGGCCTGGCATTACCCCCTCCCCACAGCTCCTGTGAGTTGCAGAGGCACTGCATGCAGCCCGCTGAGCGGGTCATTTCTGTCGGTCCCGATGAGGCACTGGGCCCCACCCAA
>NW_005359478.1:6382030-6397997 GCF_000412655.1 Myotis brandtii | reverse complement strand
GGGACACCATACGCCCTGGTTCCCAGCGTTTCTCGGAGCTTCAGGGACCACATTATGTAATAAGAGAGTTAAGTAAGCGGCAGCTCTCAGCGCCTGGGAATGCCGGTCCTGCCAACTGAAAGGGAAAGCACAACCCAGCAGGGCTGCCCCTCGATCCTTTGACGGGGACAGGGAGGGAAAGTGCACTTGAGCATCTCAGAAGCACCTTCCTCCCAACGCCGCTGCGCTAGGTTCAGAGGAACCTGAAGCTAATGGTAAGGGCCCCTCTTTTTTTCCCCCCAACTATATTTTTATTGATTTGAGAGAGGAAGGGACAGGGAGAGCGATGGAAACATCAATGATGAGAGAGAATCATGGATCGGCTGCCTCCTGCACGCCCCACACTGGGGATAGAGCTGGCAACCCGGGCATGTGCCCTGACCCAGAATCGAACTGTGACTTCCTGGTTCATCAGTCAACGCTCAACCACTGAGCCGTGCAGGCCCGGCAGGACCCCTCGTTTTGAAGTCCCGTTGGCCAATGAGAGATTCTTGAGTTATAAGACTTAAAAGTAGCTTTGATATGTCTTGTTCCTACAAATGGTTTGCAAGCACCACCTAAAGGATTCAGCAAGGCCTTGCTAGGAGGTCGATGACGCCTCCCCCGGGCCCAGGGCTGGGAAGTCTGACCAAGTCCTTCGTTTCCTCTCAAACTTTGGTCCCCATCTCCAGCCCAGACTCAGTTTTAGGAGAGAAATGCATTGCCAAACACTTGGTCATATTTAGCCTGTGGAATAAAGAGAGGATGACTTCTGCCCTTTTCCCTGAAGACAAAACCCAGGAGGATAATGAACTCAACAGCTAAGTTACTGCTTTCGTCAAAGAGGGAGGCACATCCATCCCATACGTTCATTCACTCAACACAAACTGTCCCTACTGTGCGCCAGGCAGTACGTCAAGACCCTGGAGTCCCAAAATAATGAGGCAGTTTCTGCTTTTGAGGACCCACAATCTGATCAATAAGACTGATACCAAAACAAACCGCAGTTCATAATAATCCGCATCCTAATGGCAGTGGCCCTGGGACACTGAACAATCCCAAGGAGGGAGTGATAAGCTCCCCAGGCGTTATCTGGGGAGTCTGCACTGCAGGAGGGGTGGGTGGGCAGGGTGTTGGGGGTTTGGGCCGAGGGAAGACTATATGCAAAGTCAAGGGCACGCTGGGGGAATGCAAGTCACGGGGAGTATCTGACGTACTAAGAATGGAGAGCCCTCTCCCCGCAGTGGGAAGTCATTCTGGGTTGTTCAGCAGGGAAAGGCTATGGTCAGATTTGTGTTTGGAGAGACAGCTAATGACCAGGTGGAAGCTGGCTTAGAGAGATGCGATGCAGAGATGTGAAGGACCTCAACGAAGGAAATGGCAGTGGACACTGAGGAGAGAGATGGGTTTCAGTGGTGTTTTTAGAAAGGAGAGGCAAAGTACCTGATGCCCGACTGAATGTGGTGACGGAGGGATGAATGGGAGAGAGGATGCTTATCGGGTGGAGCTGGGGGTGGGTGTGTGGTGATGCCTGTGGTGGACATCATAAGAACTACATGAGGAGTGGGCCTGGGAAGTGGGCTGTGGGAGGAGGAGGCAGTTGACACTTTAGACACATTTAAGTTGGATATTCCAGGAGAGGCCTGGAAGACTCAGGTGGTCGGCAGTGCGTACTCGGGTCGGGAGCTCAGGGAGAGAGGGAGGCTATCCAAGATGTTGTGCATAAAAGCAGTGCTGGAGGCAGCTGCAGAAGCCTCCGTGAGACCACGTCGGTGCCGAGAGCCTTGGGTGTGTCAGTAATGGCCTACAGACGCTCTTTTCATGCCGCGTGCCGACTTCCACATGATTCTCTCTAGATTCCCAAGGCTTTCCCCAGATGCCTGCAGGGTGATACCTGAGCTATTAGAGAGAATCCTGGGTTAACGGCACACAGGTAATTACATGTCGATACCCAGGAATCACTTCCTTGTGTGAGAAATGAATACTCTAGAACAGTGGTTCTCAACCTTGGCTGCACATTAGAATCACCTGGGAATCTTTTTAAAATCCTGATTTCTGGGCCTCGATTCTGTCTCCCTGATGACAATTAGGTAAAGAAGACAGAGTAGGTCAGTGGTCGGCAAACTCATTAGTCAACAGAGCCAAATATCAACAGTACAACGATTGAAATTTCTTTTGAGAGCCAAATTTTTTAAACTTAAACTATATAGGTAGGTACATTGTTATTAACTTAATTAGGGTACTCCTAAGGCTTAGGAAGAACCACACTCAAGGGGCCAAAGAGCCGCATGTGGCTCACGAGCCGCAGTTTGCCGACCACGGGTCTAGAAGATCAACTATAAGATCTGCCAAGACCTTTCCAAGTCTAGTGATTGCACCTGTGTGGGAGGGTCCTGCCATCATTAAAACAAAAGGATGACTTTCTCAGACTAATTCTAAGCCCTATAGGATAGTCCTTTAGGTCTGGCTGCCCCTGCCCAGGCCAGGATCTTATGGAAGAAAAGAAACCTTGAACTTGGAACTACACAGACATGGGTTCGATTCTTGCCTTGACCACTGACTAGCTGCCCTCGAACAAGTCTTTGAATCTCTCGGCATCACTCCCCTTACATTTAAAATGGGGCTGATGGATTGTTACTCACCAGGGCAGTGATTAAAATCAGAATCAAAATGAAAAAGAAAGTTCATTTACTGTGTCTCACACATTGTAAGGTTCTAGAAAAAGGTGTGATTGCTCCTCTTGCAGCTGTGAGATGGGACTCTGGAGGTGTGGGATCTGAGCAGCATCGAGGGCCCAGACTTGCAGCTTTTTAACGGCCTGAAATATTTTTAGGCAGCAGTTGCGCCTCCTGTCCTATCAGTGGTACACGTCTATTCCGGCTGCTGCTTTGCACTCCATGCCTACAGTGGTCAGAGCCCAAAGAAGTGGATGCTTTACTAGCGCGTATGCGGGTTGCGCGCTGCACAAGGGCTCCTGGGAGCTCAGGGGCTGAAAGCAGCCAGTCTTCCCCTCGGTCAGCCAAGGACCACCCACGTGCGGCCCCGTCCACCCAGAGGGGCTGCTTTTTTCTGATCCTCCCCGCAGTGGCCCTGAAGCTGAGCATCGGCTCCTGCCCTGGGTGTGTCTGTGATTTTCCCTCTGTCTCAAGCAGGGAAGCCTGACATATGCCAACCAAGTGAAGCTTGCAAGTTATGCCAACATCGAAACGCTCAAGTCAACAGACTTCTGATAGGGCTGGCTGTTGATGCAAAAGAGGAAGTAACCGCACACGCAAAGACTTCAAATGGAAAAACACGTGAGTGAGGAGCCACCCACCCCCTCACTTCACAGACGAGCAAACCAAGGTTCAGGGAGGCAGAGTGTGTGCCCAGGTCAACAGCCGGTGAAGGGAGGGGCGGGAATCCGAGCTCGGTCTCTTTGCTCAGGAATAGCGGACACTCTGGGGTTTCTGTCACCTGGAGCTTCCGCCCCTCGCACACGGGGACACACACAGGCACTGAAATGCTGGCCGAGGTCAAACAAAAAGATTGCCCCTGAAACCGACCCTTCCCCCCGAGACTCCAGGGAAAACTGGGAGCAGATCTTCGAGAATCCCTGAAGACCCCCGGTAAGAGGGACGGCATTGGGTGTTTGGTGAAACATGCCATGAAGACTGTACCGAGGCCAGTGGACGGGCCAGCATGACACCTCACACACGGATACACGCGGACCACTCGGTGAGAACGGCTCCAGGCACATCACAGAGAGAGCTCATGAGACTCGCAAGGGCGCAGGAAGAGAAGTGGGCCCACAGGCCTCTTCCCTCTCCGAGCAGCAAAAGGAAAAGCTATGCAAGTTCTTGGAAGGGCGGCCCCCAGGGCCACAGAGCTCCACAGGGCTCATCGGGGGCCGGGGGGCTGAGAGCCGGGAGCCGGCCTTTGGCGGAGGCTGGACCAGGGAGGCCGAGCTCCAGAATGAATGTCACAGGAACTGAGGTCCCTCTCCCAGGGTGGCTCCCGGGGCCGGGGCAGCACCCACCCAGATCCCGGCCCCTGGGAAGAAACTCGCTCCACACCTGTAAGCGAGCTGCTCCGTGGAGGTTGTCGCTGAGCAATGAAAAGACAGCCCCCTCGTGCTCTGCCTCCTGGTCAGCACTGGAGGCTGGTTGACAAGCCACTGCAGACCTGCCCCCAGCTTCTTCCTGCGAGGAGGCTCTAGTTGACTTCTATCCTCCACCAAGACGGCCCTAACTTCCCCCCAGACGGCCCCAAGGAAAGCCCATCAGCAGTTCCTTCTCGCTTCTGGGCGAGTCGTAGGGCAGAAAAGAGGGAGAACTACCATCAGGACAGGGAGAGCCGCATGTTACTGCGCTGTCAGTGGTGAGAAGGAAAGGGTGGGTTCGCAGCTCTCGAGGGGGGTGTGGGGGAGGGACAGAGAAGGGACGGAGGAGTCCAGCAGCTGCGGCATTATGGGAACCGACCGGCAGGCAGTGGACATGCCGTGTCTTCACCTAAATGACACGGGGACCATGGCCACCTTATCAAGAGGTACTGCCCTTCCCACCCAACCTGGGAGCTCCACTAGGGAACAGTGCCAGCCTCCCAGCGCCCCTCTGCTGCCCATGCATGGCCGTGACCCCGAGACTCCAGGTGCCACTCACGGTCAGTGGCCTGAAATCACCCAGGAGCTAACACTGTGGTCATGGGAACCTGCCCATAGGGACCGGGAGTAAACAAACTCCACCCGACAAGGGCGAAGCTGGGAGCCAGCCCTGCAGACGTGCCCCATCCATCAGGCCCCTTTCCTGGAAGGGGCTGATGGCCTCCAACCTCCCTGTGTCACCCTGCCGTCCGCGCCTGGACCGGAACCACTCCCGCTGCCCAGAGTCCACAGCCTGCTGAGCAGCAGGGGCCGAGGTGAAACTCTCCAGGTAAATGATACGGGTGACCCTGCCACCCCCTCGGGAAGCCTCCACAGGGAGCAGGAGGCACCTTACACACCTCGCGGCCCAGACTCCACCTGCTCGGAGCGCTCCTGGTTTCAGATTAGAAACTCGGGTCCCGCCCACGGACAGCTGGCCTGAAGCCTGATCTGGTTCCGGGAAAAGGCAAGGTGGGCTCGGGAGACTCGCCGGTGCCCGACCACTGTGCCCGTCGGAGCTTTGAGAGAGGACAGAGCTGACGTCTGCTGTGTTTTGGGTGGACAGCCACATGGACTCCCAGCAGCCATGGAAAGAACACCTCAGGCCCACGCAGACGCCCTGCCTGCCCCGCCCTGTCTGGACAGGGGAGGGGAACCCGTCACAGAGCATGTGCCACGTGGGGAAGAAGGTCCCAGGCTCCTTCCTGACAGACATTTTCCAGGAATAACTGTTTAGTGGTTTTAAAAAAGTTATTCCTTCAATAGGAACATTTAAACCCCTGAGGTGAGTGGTCATTCAACATTTGCTTTTGGAGTGAATGGATAAATTCACACCAAAAAAAAAAAAAATAAACTATGACATTTTCTATTTCTTAAGCAGTTAATAATGGAAACTGGACCATTCTTTTCCACTTACCAGCTATTAGATTTCAAGCAACTTTGCATTATATCTTTCCACATGGTTTTTATCTGGGAGAAATTCACATCACATAAAATTAACCATTTTAAAGTGAACAATTCAGTGGCATTTAGTACATTCATGATGTTGTGTAACCACCACCTCGATTTTCGTCACCCCTGTTCACACTGAGCAGGCACCCCTATCGCTCCCCCTCCCCAGCCTCTGGCAGCCACCAAGCTGCTTGCTGTCTCTATGGATTTATCTTTTCTGTTATTCTATATAAGTGGAACCATACAATGTCTGACCTTTAGTGCCTGGCTTCTCCATTTAGCGTAATGTTTTCAAGGTTCATCCATGGTCCAGCATCTACTGACGCTTGGTCCTTTTTCGTGACTGAGTAATATCCCATTGCCTGTCTATAGCACAGTTTGCCTATTCCTCTGTTGATAGCCTTTAGGCTGTTTCCACCTTTTGACTATTGTGAATATGGGTGTGCAAGGACTTGCTTCTGAGTGCGTATTTTCAGTTGCTTTGGGCACATACCTAGGAGTGGAATTGCCGGATCAGATGGTAATTTTTAGTTTAACTTTCTGAGGAACCGCCAGACTCTTTTCCCTTCCCCCACTTTCTTATCAACATACTTATCAATTCACGTTCCTTTCTAGAAGATAATATGCATATTAAGTGGCGTGCTTTTCTGTGCCTAGTCCCTTATTCGTCGCCTTTGATCTTACAAATTAATGAGAGATATTGCCTCTTGTTGTCCTAGAGATAGAGTTATTTGGATGTTTAACAAAGAAAATACTAACTCGGTAGGAAGCAACAGCTAACAGCAGCAACCTTTATGGATATATTTACAACCTATATTGTATATACGTGTGCCGGGCATTGTAGTGACCGCTTCACCTCCTTCCTCTCATTTAACCCTCACGACAGCTCAACTATTGTCCCTATTTTACAGATGAGGAAACCGAGGTCTCTACCAAGAGCTAAGTGTTCTTCCCCCGGCTCCAGTATTATTTTATTTATAAAGCTTTGTGACCCTTGGTAAGATGTGACTCCCCCAGCTGTCCTCTGGTGCCACTGCTCTGTTGTATTCCCAGTGCACAATCTGGTACATAGCAGCTGCTCATTAAACATGGGTTCATAAACTCGTGCTAGTGCAGATGGAACTTCCAGCCCCTGTCACACTGGCACGTGACTCCAATGCCTGGGACCTCAATTTCAACTCATAGACTTTCTCAAAACAGGCGTGGCCCAGGGATCAGGGAAAGGAGATGGTCAGACAACTAGTGAATGGGGTGCGGGGGAGACAGGCCTTGACCCAGGCTGTGGGGTGGGAACGCAGGGAGCATGTGCTAAGAATCGGGAAAGCTGTAGAAGAAACAAAACCCATTCACTGGTCACATCGGCCTCGCGGGCTTCCTGTGATAGAGGTTTGCCCCTCTTGGGAAAATAATCTCCTGTGGTTTCCAGCAACCTGTGCTAAGTGTTAGCAGTATTGCTGCACGGATAGGCTAACTGAGTATGCGGAGGAGAGGGACGGCGGGGCGTGGGGGGAGGGGGCGGGCAGGGAGAGGAAGAGAAAGAACTAGAGCCAACTAGAACCAGGGTGGCTGCCTTTGTGACCCCAGATTTAAAATCAGGATTATCACCAAACTTAAGAACATACAGAGGGATCAAATATGTTTCAAGTCGGGGAAGAAGGAGGCTGACTACTCCCTCCCTATCCACTCGAGGTTTCTTATAATAATTGCTTTCATAGCCAAACATATAAAACACCCCACAAGGACCTCATGCCCAGCATGCCATCGGCCACCGGCAGCTCTGTCCCTGGGCCCTGGGCAGGCAGCATGGAGGGGAAAATGGTCCCAGCAGCCCTTCTCCTGGGCCACAAAGGAGGAGCCCTCCAGCCTGTGGCCAGGCTGCTCAGGAGTCCATGGATCAGAGCCGGTGGCTGGAGGAAGCTGTGGAAGTGTCGCCATGGTAATGGTGGGCGTTTGGAAACCTCCAGATCTGGCATCCGTGATGGACTCCTTGGGGCCAGCTCTGCTTTCTTGAGCAACCTGGAACCCGTCATCCCCTCCGCCTGCACTGAGTCATCCAACTCGGACCGCACCCTCCTGCACTGGCCCAGATCCCCGCTGGTGTGACAGCTGCCTCCTTGCTGCCCCCATCCCCGTCTGTCCGCGTTTCCCTTGGGATGCTTAACTAGTTCTGTGTTCTCGTCCGTTTCCTGTGCTCATCCATCTCCCCACAAAAATCACAGTCTGTATCTGTGGTTCAATTAGGAATCCGGCCAGGTAGTGGGCAGATGCAGCGGGCCCTGGAGAGCCTTAGACAACAGAGAAGGGCCTCGTCCTCGTGCACACTGGGTGCTCAACACTGTGCACCGGACTGTCTGCAGCTGGACTGCAGACGGCAGACGTGGCAGCTCTTGGCCCCTTCGGCCTCAATCGTACCAACAACCCAGGCTCAGGGAAGGAAGGAAACGCCAGCAGAGCGTGCCTCCCTCTGGGAAAAACACGGGAGAACCTTCTGCAGTGATTGAGGCAGCGAGATGCTGAGCGCTCCACACACGTGGGCTCTACCCAGTCAGCTCAGCAATCGGAAAATACCAAATGGAATGTCAGCTCCTAACGCGGAAATGTCAGGAACACAGCCAGGCGGGGGGCTCTCCAACAACACGTTGTAGCCTCACTTTCAAGTGGCGCCCTGTATGTGTTCGGCACGGAGCCCCGCGGGGCTGAGGCCCCTCCATTTGAGGCCAGCGATCTTGGGGTGTCCGGTCACGCCTCGGTCACCTCTGACCTTGGCACTGACATCCTCACCAGAGTCAGAAGCAGCCCGTCACCAAGAGAGGCCGGCAGGGTGCGCTGCACTCGAAAGGCCAAGGCTCTCTGGCACCGGAGCCCAGGCTGTAAGAGTCTCCAACCAGATAACGAGGTGCCACTGGGTGGATTGTCCCTGGGACAGACTGTCTGACCAGAGCTGCGTGTGAGCCAGGAACACTGCACGGCACAGTGAAGTGACGCGGGGTGGCTGGGGGAAGAGTTGTCGCGTGGTCCTGACTGGCTGTGAGACCTGGGCTGTCTCACTTCGGGGAGCCTCGTTTCCTCATCTGTAGACATGTTCATTCATTCATTCCCAGATTCTTCCCAAGAGCAAACACGGCCCAGGTGGTGGGGATGCCGTGAAGGGAATAGACTGTAAGACGACTGAATAAACAAGGAGCCTGAGGCAGGGTGGGGGCTGTTGTGAGGGGCACAGGGCGGGGCTCTCCCCTCAGTGAGGTCATGGAAGGTTTCCCAAGGGGAACTGTAGTTCAGCCGAGACTCACATGAAAGGAGGTTCGGGTAAGATTGGGGAGCACTGGGGGTTCCAGATAAAGAAGCTTGTGGGGGGCCCCAAACAAGAGAGGACCACAGAGAGGACCCAGGGAGCCTGAGAAACGGAAGGCCTGTGACCTGCCGAGGGGCCAGGCCCCGTGTGCTCGGTCTCCTGTGGGAGCATCCCACTGGGACACCGGAGGCTCGGGTCCCGCCTGCCGCGGGCAGCGCTGCTGTTGTAAACTGACGTGGAACACTCTGCTCTTTGGCTCATCCAGCTGAGAAACCCCTCCCCTGCCCGCAGGACGTGGACCCCGCGAAGGAGTGTTTGCAGAGCCTTTGAAAAATTAAGATGAGTTACAAGTGCAGGTCCCTGACGGCACCTTCCCCACTCACAGATGAACCAGGCAAGCCCACCGGTGTCAGCCGGAGCCTGGGGAAGCCATTACTTGGGAGTTTTTAATCCCCCTCCCCCCATCCCAGGGGAGCAGGAGATAAATAGCAGTTTCTTTCTGATTGCTTTGGTGATATTTCATTTCAGTTCCTAATCAGATTTTTGCCTGAGGGAGAAAGTAGGCTATTATTAAAAGGTTTTTTTAATTGTGATATTTGTGATTAACCCTGCACAGTCCCCAGCTCTGGCCAAGGCGTTCTTTGGTTTACCAGAGAGATCAGGTCTGACACACTGACCCTACTATGTCTCCTGCTCCCCAACTTCCGGGGCTTCCCTGGGGCCCATCCCAGCAAACCTGTGTGCGGCCTTCACAGTCTGTATCTCACCAGCTTTGCCTGAGCCACTCTCCGCACCCTCCACCCCCGCTCTTCCTCGGAGGGTTTCTGCCCTGCCACCCAGTCCCACACTCTGCTCTTGGCCGTCCTTCCTATCCATTGCACCCCAACTTCCTCTCTCCCTCCGAGTGTCCAGCCCTCCAGGTGATGACGTTCGCACAGGGTCCAGCACAACCTCCATCTCCTCCACGCCCCTCCCCCCAGAACCCAAGCCAACATTGACCCTTCTCCTTTCTCACGGTGCATGCACTTTGGATTTTCTGATATTCACTTTAGCCTCTAATTGCTATTATTATTTTTGGAAATGGAAAGGGCATTTTCAGTTTGTAAAGGACTCTATGATGCTATCATCCGGCTCTCACAACACTGGGTGGTGATGGAGTCGGTGGGCTTATCGTCTTCCCATCTTAGAGATGAGGAAGCTGGGGCTCGGGGGCTCCGGGACTTGCCCGGCACCTGGCAGGAATGCTCTGAGCTTCACTAAGAAACACTCCTGGGAAGGAACCAGCACCCACACCTCCTGGTCCTCCCTCTGCACCACATCGGTCACGTAGTAGATTCGTAACTAGCACTTCTTGTCTTGAAATAAAAACCCATGTGCAACTTCAGGAAAAATAACTCAAATGGCACATTTTATCGATGCAAATAATTGTGATTTGTACTATTAGCTTCTTAGATACAAAGAATATGCCTGCAGCATTATTTTTTTGTGTGTAGAGGGAGACTCGCACCCACTCCATACAAACCTCCCCACCTCGGAGTCATCGGGTCATCAGGGTTAACCACAAACAGCGCTGGGCCCCACGCCTCAGGGCAGGGGATGGAATGTGCTTCTCAGAACTGGCTCAGCAGGGGGACATGCTCCGTGCTCGGCCAGCCCTGGGGAACCCCGGTCACCGGTCACCTGGTGCCTGGAGGGTCTAGGTTGCCCAGCGCCACTACACAGCCAGGTGAAAGCTGCCAGGCGGGGTGGGGTGCCCATCCATCTGCCCATCTGGACTCACATGGGAGCTAGTTTCCCAAGATCTTCAGGCCGCTTTGCCACCTGCAGAACTGCGTGTGTTTTGCCACGCCCCTGATTCCTGTCTGGAATCACCCATGATGACTCCAAACGCAGCCCAGTTCCTACCAGCCGAGCGCACACTCGCAGGCACGTCCGCTTTCCCAGCGTCCACGGCTGGTTTGCTCTGAAGCTGGTGCATGTGATCAGACCTTCAAGCCACAGCCCTGCCCGTGCCCTTCCATCCAGGCCACACTGCGGTCACTTTCTCGGCTATCTGTCCTGACTTTTTCCCCATTTTGGGGATGGAGAAACCGAGGCCCAAGGCAACTGAAGGCCTTTGCCAAGGACACATGCAGCTCACAGGTGAGAATCTGAGCCGGCTTCGGAGACCACAGTCTCTGAGCCTCCCCTGCTCGCGGTCGTCAAGCCAAGCCCTCCGCTCCTGTGACCTCCTGCAGGAGCCTGCACACACACAGAACCAGACCGCGTCAGAGCAGAGCTGGGCTCCCACAGGCTCTCCCCCACTCAGGCCCCACAAGGACACCTGTCCCTGCCTGTGACTGGTCCGAGCCGACACCCACCCCCAGGACCTCCCCTGCCTCTGACCGGCCAAGGCAGGGCCACGCGTTCAGACCGGTTGCTCTATCAAAACGTTCCCACCCAATGTCCCAGTTCTTTAAGCCTTGATACTTCGAGGGTTAGTCTGATAAAAAATAATAATAATAATAATGTATTCTGGGCTGCTAGTGGGAGATAAAGCTAGAGGCTGGCCCCAAGCCTGCAGGCAGCCAGGCCATGAGGCCGCCCTGCGGGGAGATCAGACAAGGCCTACGTTTCCCTGCCTCATCCCCCCCTCCCAGGGGTCCAGGAGCTTTCCAGAAAGTCTTCATAAAGCTTTGGGGTCTCTAGGCAAGGGTGGAAGAGAGATTGGGGGGTCAGGGTGAGGGGTCGAGGCCGAGGAGAGGGTGTGTGCTGTGTACTAGTTTGCATGTGTGTACACGTTAGTATCTGTGGTCACCCCCCGCCCCCGCAGTTTCTTCTGTCCATTCTCCCAAATGGCTTATTTGCACACGTTACAGGGAGAGAGGAAGGCGTTTGGGGGCGAGGACGGGCAAACCGAGGGGATCAGGGATGGGGTGAAGCCAGTGGCCGTTCCACAGTTCTCTGTACAGGAGCTGGGCAGGGGCAGTTAGGAGAGGTGCACCTAAAGCCACCCCTGGTGAGACTGAGAAAACGCCGTCTACACTAGGGCTGCTGGCCAGAGCGGGTGCTCAGTCAAGCCTTCAGGGCATTCGCATAGGTGCTCTGCGTTCAGCACAATTACTTGTCACACTGTAAAAGCCTGCACTGGACATGAGGGATGCAGATTTAAACTGGAGCGGACAGGAAGTGAAGCTCATCTCCAGCCACACCAGCTCCTCTGCACAGCCCGTCTGCTTTGGGGGGAGTTGGGGGGCGGGGGCAGCCGGCCCAGCGGGTCTGGGGACTCCACACTGTGCCACTGGGCATCGCTGAGCCGTGGCCGGACCAGGATATTTCTGCCCCCTCCCTCTATGATTTGGCCTTTACATTTTGAGCCTTAATATTACAGCAAGGCAGCTCTGGGCTTTTAATTGGCCTGAACTTCTGTTAACATTCAATGAAGGGAGGAAATGGGAAGGAAAATAAACCCGTATCTGCATTGCTGTTGAGTTGCATAATTGTATATTTTCGCCACCCCATTAGTTTTCAAGTATTCCAGCCTACCAACCTCTCCCCGGCCACCACCCAGAAGAATGAAGCAGCCATTCGGTTATTGCTGCAAAGTTTGCAGAACTCCGAGTTCCCTTCTGCAATATTAAAGGGAATTATGCAACTTCAAATTGAAGGCCTATTTTTTAATTACCACCTGAGTGGGAGCCCCAGAATCACACAAGTGCCCGGTTGTCTTCTTGCTTTTTCAAAAAACACTCTTTACCTCCAAGAGGATATGACGCGTGCAGACCTGGCCCTCAGTTACTGAGCATCGAATTTATTTGTGGAGCGGAGAAGGCCCCACCCCTTCCACCCACTTCACTCAGAGATGACCTCAGAGCCTCGACTCACCGTCTCCAAAAATAAACCCACCGAGGCACCTACCGCACCCACAGACACTGGCTCCACCCTCTTAACCAAGTAGGTCTGAGAAGTAAAAATGAGAGCTGTGTGGCCAAGGTATTTCACTGTAACCATGGCTACGGGTTTTATTAGCCCAAACACCAGGATGTGGTCGGATCAGAAAGACACAGACGGCCAAGGCAGGTGTGAGTGGTGTCACGGCGTGTGCCCACAAATTCTCCAAATTGGAAACGGAGCTGATAATGATGCCGATTCATAAAGGACCAGGGGGAACGGGAGGGGAGGGGTCAGGTGGGTGGCGGGCTGCGCCTCTAAGAGCCCGATTCATAAAGGACCAGGGGGAACGGGAGGGGAGGGGAGGGGTCAGGCGGGTGGCAGGCTGCGCCTCTAAGAGCTGCCCAGGGTTCTCCCTTGAGCTTTAATTCAGCTTTTTAATATCATCCTCTACCAGGCACTACCTTGCATTTAGGCGGCAATTTCCCTTCCTGGTATCCTTTTCATACATGTGCCTTCTGTGGTCTTTACAACAATCTTGAGAAATATCTGGGCGAGTGAATAGCTTCATAGCTCAGATGAGGGAAAGGCACAGAAAGCCGGGCCAACCTGCCCAAGGTCAGGTGCTTGGAGGACAACTGAAGGTAGACGAGAACTGGGTCCTCTGCCTCCTAGCTGACTGTTCCTTCCACTGCGCCCCTCTCCACCCTTCTGTGCTGTCCTGGGGGTGTTCTGATAGCTATTCATTCCTCTTGCAAACGCCCCTCCTCATCATTCTTTGTCCCATCAGCCAAAGACGGAGACCAGCATAAGGCCATCCAACTGGAGGTGACACTGGAAAGTGAGGCTGCCTTTGCCTTTTCCCTGTTTCTCTGTGTCAAGCCCCCTGGGGGCCTGTCCCCTACACAGAACAGCACCCAGAATAGGTGATGTGGCCCCTACTCCAGCGGGAGTGGGTAGTGCAAGGAACAGAAGCTTGAACTGCCTGCAGGGACCAGGCAGCTGACAGGACCGGGTGAAGCAGGCAGGGGGACCAGGGGGTGCGACGGGGGGAACATAGGCCCTTCGAAAACTCCAGCCGATCTTGGCCGTGTGGGAGGTTAGCGTGGCCAAATTCAAGGACTAGCTAAAGGTTGAGAACTTCATATGAAATCAGAAGAGGAAAAAAACTAAAACAAAGGTGCCCATGAGGTGGATATAATCCCCAATCCCCACTGTCATATGTGATATTGTTCTGAACTTCTCTTCTTCCATGTTTGGTCCTATGAAAATGTGAGCTGCTTGAAAGCTCAGGGGTGTCTTAATTAATCAAGAGTATATCCATCAGGTGCAGGCTCTAAACTGTGGGATGGGGGGCAGTGGGTGAACATCCCCTCATCCTGGAAGACAAGGGGGCCTCCTGAGGATGGTGGTTACAGCAGGATCTTGGGACTCAGATAGGACTATAGTCGAACGTCTTCTGAACTTTAGCACCCGGGTAGCCTCGGCAAAGCACTTAATCTTTGATAGCCTCGGTTTTCCCATCTGTGTAATGGGACTACAGAGGCCCACCTCCCGAGTTGCTGAATGAGGCCACACGTGTGTAACCTGGATTACACACACCAAGTTGCGCTCTTAGTAAGAACGCAGCAAATGGCAGCTGTTTGACTCAACAGATCACCCTCTGTTCCTGGGGAAAGCGATAAGACATTTTGCCAACCCTCTGTTTTGAGGCTTTGGCCTCCTGAGGTATCTATGTCAACAGAGGCCAGCCAAAGGAAAACAAGTGAGCATTCTCGCTGAAATGAAGAGGAGAAAGATGATAGCGATGGACAAACAAGGCGCCCCTCAGAAACTGGGTCCTGGAGGTCAGGAGGGCAGAAGAGGGCGGCGCGGCTGGGGATGAATGGAAATAGCAAGAAGGCGGAGCAACAGCCAGTTGTCTGCCCTGATTCCCGGGGAGGTGGCTGACTCACTGTTTACACCAGCTTAGTGAAAAATGGATCAAACTCTAGTCACAACGAAATAGTTTTTTAAATGGATAGAGAGTAGTATATCATTGTCAAGGCAATTTTAAGGCACCCACTGTATGAGGTATACTTAAGCTGCATGCTTCACACACATGATTTATTTTATTCTTCCCAATAAGGCATTCATTCCCTTATTCATTTACCCACTCATTCATTCCCTCATTCATTCATTCATTCACCCATCTATCCATTCAACAAATATCTATTACCAACCTACCAGGCACTGTGCTAGGTATTGAGGCTAAAATGATGCAGCACACTGGATGGTTCAGTTGGTTGGAACATCACCCCGTACACCAAATAGGTTGCGGGTTTGACTCCTAGTCAGGGCACATACCTAGGTTGTGGGTTTGATCCCTGGTTGGGGTGCATACTGAGGCAACCAGTCGATGTCTCTCTCTCTCTCTCCCTTCCTCTCTCTCTCAAATCAATAAACATATCCTTGGGTAAGGATTTTAAAAACTGATGTAGCACAGTGGATGAAACTAACCCTCTGAGAAATGTGCTAATGTCTATTCACAGGAGAGAAAACTTGAAAAAGTGCTTAAGTGAATGTTTCCCAGACTCCACACTCTGTTAGTGGAGGAGGCCACATTCTTGACCACAAGTTTTCTGTTCAGGAGAAGAAACACCAGAAAATTTCCTTGATCATCTCAGGGACGGAAATATGAGGAAGTTGTTGCCTTGCTAATGGGCTGGAGATAGGAACTGTATTTGATTGAATTTCGCATAGTTGGGATTCTTAGAGACTCACACGTGACTTCTAGTGTCAAATCCTAAGGGTGCCTGAAAAAGACTAATTATTTGCATGGACCCTGTGGAGACCATGTAATTAGGGATGAGAAGAGAGAAGAGGATGTGAAGAGGCACGGAGATAAAGTGGCTGGAGACCCTAGGCCCTCCCTCACCGGAAGTCAGAGGAAGCCCAGGTTCTTAAATTGTTCTCTCTTTCCCGGGTATCATCTTTGAGTAGAGAGAGGGTGTCTTTTGCCTCCCCTGTACTCCCTAGCACAGTTTAATTAATCCTTGATTGATTGAAAGACTGACTCATTTGAACCTCGAGTGAAATGAATGGAGCATTTTCCTTTTCCTTTCTGCTGAACCCGAGACAGAGCATATAGTAATTAGGAAAGGATCCCTTGTTATCAGAAAGTCCCAGCTACAATGAGCCCTTTGTAGGAAGGTAGGCGATTATTTGGGCACTGA
>NW_005359478.1:6380592-6382018 GCF_000412655.1 Myotis brandtii | reverse complement strand
CCCCCCCCCCCCACACACACACACACACTCCCTGCTGCTCTCAGCGATATGGAATTTTCTCGATCATTATTTCCTCCTGAAAAGAGTTACTTGGCTGGAGGACCTGGTGGCCTGTGGGCTAAACGGTGAGTAACTGTCATCAGTGTCTAGTCAGAGACGTGGCTGATGGTCGCTGTCCTATGCCCTTCGTTGCCCCTGCTCTTGCCCCAATGACCGGGGTTGACCCATGAACATTTTTCAAGATCTCTTTTCTTGGAGGCCGTTTAACTGGCATGACTTCATTCGTTCAGACTCTGGGCATCCAAACAGAATGAGCCAGGCCAGCGCCCTGTCCTCACCGCACTCACGTTCCACCACAGGAAGGCAGTCAGTGATGTGTAGCCTACAGTGACGAGACAGGACACGTGAACGAGAAGTTCCTGCCACAAGGGCAGCAAGACAGGCCTGGGGTGTTGATTGGAGAGGGGGCTTAATGGGGTAACAGTTGAGGTTATATCTCAGCAGAAATGCATTTGAGCTGAGCTCTGAATGCGAGGAGTGGTCACACACGCCAAGATCTGAGAGCTAATGTACCAGGGACACACAAGGTCCTGGGGGTGGACAGGCCTGGAGTAGGTGTGTCCAGGGTGCGGGGGGTGAGAAAGGGTAGATGAGATTGGAGAAGGAGGCAGGGCCAGATGATGGGGTACAGCGGGGAGTTCAGGTTTCACTCTATGGCGTTGGGAAGCCTTGGGGGGATGGGAGTGAATGGAGGTGCAGGGCGTGGGGAGTGACACGGTCTGGCTGGTGGGGGGAAGGCAGGCTTTAGAGAGACCAGGGGAACCAGAGGCTCGTTGGGAGGGTGCCACGGTGATGGGATGAGGGACAGTGACCTGGCCATGGATGGAGAGATGGATGGATTTAGGATGCATGGGTTTTGGAGGTAGAGCTGCTGGGCCCAGCCGATGGGGTGGAGTGGGGGTGAAGCAGAGGGGTGTATCACTACTTTCCTGGGGCTGCCCTGACAACGTACCACAAGCTGGGGGCTTCAGCAACAGAAACATCGTCTCCCGGGTCTGGGGGCTAGAAGTACGAACTCGGAGTGTTGGTAGGGCAGGTTGCTAGTGAAGCTCGGGACGGAAGATGCGTTCCAGGCCCCTCTCCTGTAAGTGCCACCTTCTCAGTGTCTCTTCACGCTGTCTCCCTCTGTGCACGCCCCTCTCTGTGTCCAAACTCCCTTCTCGGAAGGACACCAGGCACATTACATGATGGGCCCCCTTGGCCCATGTGGCCTCTTCTTCACCAAGTGCGTCTGCAAACACGCTGTGGCCAAATCAGGCCCCACTGTGAGGTCCTGGGCTCAGGACTTCCCACACCCTGTACAATGTAAATTGTGGGGGACACAGTTTGACCCATAACGGGGGGGGGGAGAGGGGAAGGGGGCCAA
>NW_005359478.1:6377518-6380512 GCF_000412655.1 Myotis brandtii | reverse complement strand
GTTTGACCCATAAGGGGGGGGGGGGAGAGGGGAAGGGGGCCAAGGACACGCAGTCAGTCCTCAGCTTAGTCCAAGCCTAGAAAGAATTCATTCCCTCGTCACATAGCGATTAGGCCCCAAGTGTGTGGCAGGCACAGAGCGAACTGTCAGGTCGCACGTCCGAGTGGATCACTGCTAGTTAGGAGCTTGCACGAACGAGCATGAGAGAAGCGAGCCCACAAGGAATGTGTGTGTGAGACCCTTGCTCTTTCCTGCTTTTAAAGGAAACAACTTTAATACAATCAGATAAAGGCCCTGGTAGGTACTGACTCAGAGCTCAGAAGAGAAGGCAATCCATTGGGAGGGTTGGGGACAGAGGACCTCTGAGCGGGACGAGGGGAGAAGGTGGAAAAGCCTTCCAGGCGACGGAACAGCGTGTGCGAAGCTCACGGCGGGAGAAAGCAGGGGTGTCTGGGAGAACGTGAGGGAAGTGGGGCGATAGGGGTGGTGGGAGATGCGGCTGGGGTGACGGGACCCGATCACGAGAGATCTGTGGTATCATCTGAGCAACAAGGAGCCAAAGGAGGCTGTGAGGACCACGGTCACTGAGGCTTTAGAAAGAGGAGCTGAAGGGAGGAAGCCAGAGCCACAACGAGGCTCGGACAGATGAAAGGGGCTCCTGACATCCAAGGACCCTCTCTCTCCTCCCCTCCCCACCCACACCCCCAGAGCTGCCTGGCGGAAGGAGAGCCCGCAGCGCCTTCAGGGCTCCCGGCTCAGTGCACTCGCGCTTGGTGACCTCCTTCCCACCTGAGAGTCTTTGCCCTGCGGTCTCTGCCCCGACGGTTCTTCCCTGGGCCCTGTGCCCTCTGATCCTTGTCACCCCTCAGACCTCAGTGCCAAGTCCCCTCCTCGGGGCCACGCCAACCACTTCCTGCGCAGCCCTGAGCACATCTCTCGGTTTGTCACTGTTTGTCACCTACCTTCTCCTTGCAGAAGGTAGTAGCCTTGCCACATCTGTCATTCAGGGCTGTATCCAAAGACTCAGAGCTCATGAGGTGCATTCATAGAGACCAAAGGCCACTGGGGTGAGGTTGGGGGTTGGGGGGAGAGAAGACGGGGTCCGACTCTGCCCGGAATGTGGGTTCACGGAGAGAGGGTGAAGAGACCGTCACTCAGGACGCTGCTCTGAGTGATGTCCATGTTTCCATTCTGAAACGGTCTCTTTGAAAGCGGATGAGTGATTAGAAGGCATCTCCGCACTACAGAGACAGACAGCGCCTTCGCTTGAAGGAGGCCTGCACTGAAACGGTCTCTTTGAAAGCGGATGAGTGATTAGAAAGCATCTCGGTACAGAGACAGACAGCGCCTTTGCTTGAAGGAGGCCTGCGTAACCACAGCCAGGACCCGGGCCGTCCCAAGTTCTAAGCATTGTCAGCTAAGGATCGTGGCACCTCTTCCTCCCTGTTTGTTTGGTTATCGCCAGCCTTGGCTCCGAGAGGCGCCACGTCCACGGACTCACTGACTTGTCACAACAACCGGTTATCAACTCCACCTCACGGATGAGCCAACGGAGCCCCGCCCGGCGCGACAGCCAGTGAGGAGCAGAGATAGGACTCGAACCCGGGAAATGGGGTCCCCGCACGGCACCGGAGCACTTGGCTAACCCCTGTTGGATCAGAGGCGCTGGAGGGGAGTTGCTGAATCATCGCATCGGTGTCACAGTCATGACCAGCGTGGCGTGTTGCTAGTCAGCACAGGCTAACTGCGGGAGCAAAGGCCCCTTCCCTCAGCGGCTGCACCCAACCAAGGTTTGCTTCTCACTCATTCCACTCTTGACTGTGGTCAGCAGGGGGCGCTGTGCTCCACAGTCATTCGGGAGCCCGGAGTCCTCCCCAGGGCCTTTGCCTGTCACCAACCAATGAGCAGGCCGAGCCAGAATACTAGAACCCGTTCCCTGGGCCAGAACTCCGTCACCGGGCCCGCAGTGATGTATGGGGGCTTGGGAAGCAGTCCAGCCTGCGCCCAGGGAGAGGAAGGTGGGCACAGCCTCCGGGCTCATTTTTAAGGACTTCTGTGGGAAGACCTGGCAGGAGGAGGTGCCAGGAGTCGGAAAACATTGGTTCTGGCCCCGACTCCACCGATCGCCATTGTGTGTCCGGCCAGTCACAGCCCCTTTGGCCCCTGTTCCTCATCAGCAGGGCGGGGACCCAGCCACCTGACGCACCTGTGCCTCTCCCAGCTCACCATGCCCACGGGATGCACGTCATTTCATTCTTCTAATAATCACGGTGTTCTAGTCCGTCTACATCGATGAGCTTGTGCTTTTGTTCAAAATGGCAACCATAACGATCACAGTGATTGGGAGAGAACTACAACCTATTTCCCGCGCACTCGGCGTCTGTGACACACCACGTGTGCATACTCCGGGGGGGGAGAGGCGCCCATGGGTGACGGGCAGCAATTAATTAAATTGGGGAGAGCACAGGCATCAATGTCACCACGCCCAGGGCCGGGTTTCAGTTATAAACCTGATCATCGACACGCAGGTTACTTGCTGGGGTGCGACAATTTCTGTACAAAACGGCACTTCATTGGTTAGAGGGCCCCTGAGCACGTCAGGAGAGCCAGGCGAGAACCATCGAGAAAACACACCCAGAGCAGCAGCGTTAACCACCGACTGAGGCTCCCCTCAGCCCAGCGATGGCGTGTGTGACACCATCGTCACCACTGGGGTCTTGCAAGGACTGCACCGCGGTTTGGGGAGCAGGGGCACGGTGTGGGCAGGCAGGTGAGACACCTGGGCTGGTTAAGATGTCGTCCACCCCAAGGACAGATGGTGGGGAGACGGCACAGACTGTTTGATGTGATTCCCAGTTGAGAGAAAATAAATGCACCAGCCTCAAGGACCCGAGCCAGACCAGGGCTGGAAGACGCAAGCAGAACACAGCCAGGGACACCCCCTCACGTCCCTTCCCCCCTGACCCTCCATCCTCCAGAGAACACCATGTCGGG
>NW_005359478.1:6371070-6377376 GCF_000412655.1 Myotis brandtii | reverse complement strand
CCCCCCCCCAGTGCCATCCCCGGACACCGGTAACCATCTCTCCATCTCGCCCCTTAGGACAGTGTTCTTTACAAACACAGTGGATTAGTCCCCTCCTTGTTCCCTGGCGGCTCTGACAGCCCACAGCCACATGGCTCAGAGGCCCCTTGGCGGGGCCGCCTACCTGCGGGCCTGCGTCGCCACCCGACTCGCTGCCGCTGCTGCTGGGCTCAGCCACACGGTCCTTTCAGGAGAAGCCAGGGGTCCGATTGTTCGTCTGGAAAAAAGCACAATAAACGCATCGTCGCCCTGTGTTTCCGACATTTGGGGACTGAATGGAAACACAGGGCGACAATCCCCACAATCACAACTAAACGACCCAGGTTGGGTGGCACCCACTTTGGTTTGTCCAGGACAGAGGACCCGTCTCAGTGGCAGCGACACTAGGAGATACAAAAGGACGGCTTCCCAGAGCGCCGTCCAAGGCCCAAAGCGGCTCCTTTTGCAGAACAGCCTGCGACGCTCTGACATTAACTCACGCCCCCAAGGACACCTTTGATCGTTCAGGGAATGCTCGTCATGCGAGGCTCATAAATGCTAATCAAACGCTGCAGATTAGCCGAGCCTAGCGAGTAGCCTGGGGGCCTAGAAAAGAGTTCTGAGAGTAAAAAGTATAAAGAACACCTTTTAGTCGCATTTTGCCAGGACTGGGTTCCCGCGTGGTAATGAATACTCTCTTTGGCTGTGTGGGGAGCCGACACAAATCAGTACCTTTAGGAATCCAGACGGGAATTACTGACTTAGCTTTAAGCTTGAAGAGAAATCTATTTATTCAAAGGCTATTTTAGGTGCCATGGGATGGATGAGTTTGAGACAAAGGTTGGGAGGGGTAGGAGGGCCTGGGACATTGGGATAAACACATAATTCAAATTCATGCTTCTAGTTTAGCCAGCGAAGCAGCCTAAGTTGGAATTCGCTATATGCACGATCCCTCAGTAAGCGGAACGTAAGAGGCTCCATGATAGCAGATCCCAGTATCTTTGCCCCTCATTACCGAATCCCCAACACCTAATGCAACGGGTGGCATATATTAGTCAGTGGTTCTCAACCTTGGCTGCACATTAGAATCACCTGGGAATCTTTTTAAAATCCTGATTTCTGGGCCTCATCCTCCGGAAATTCTGTTTCTTTGTTACTAATGTTGTGGCCCCACCCCATAACAAAGAAACAGAATTTTTTGTTATGGGGTGAGGCCACAACATTAGTAACAAAGAAACAGAATTTCCGGAGGATGAGGCCCAGAAATCAGGACTTTAAAAAGATTCCCAGGTGATTCTAATATGCAGCCAAGGTTGAGAAGCACTGTATTAGGTGCTCACGAAATGTCTGTTAAACGCACAGAGAACTCTCTTAAAGCATTTCCCAGAGCCTTTCAGACCCCGTCATCTTTTCCTGAAGGGCAGCTCTGATCACAACATCTGCCTCCTGTTACAAAGCCCCCGAAGTAACACGCACCCTAAGAAGGCCCTGGGGACCTGGCCACAACCCCCAGACCTCCTCTCTGCCCGCAGGTGCACCAGTAGGCCCCTGCACTCCTGCCCAGGTCTAAGTCCCTGCCCGAAACCTGTGAGCATCCTTTTCACCCATGCTTCTCCGTCAAGAGCCTACCCACCTACAAGGTCCTCCCCAAGTGGCTCTACCTTCATGAAAACTGTCAACAGGTGGAGGTGGGTGTCTAATTTGAACCACAAAAATGCAATGCGAAGAGCACCTGGTCCCAGGGAAGCTCTCGGGTAAGATCAAAGCAGAGAAAAGTACCCAGGTCTCCCCAAAACAGAGCAGCAAAACCTACTGGCCCGTCCCAGGCTGAGGTCACAGCAAAGCCACTGCCAAGGGAGGAGGCGAGGGGTGTGAGGAGCGAGGCGGTGGGTGGCCGTGGAGGGACCCAGGCAGTGTTCCCAGGCCCCCGAGGGGCTGTGACTTCTCAGAATACTTCCCTTTGTTGCCTGTGGAGTTTGTCTGGGCCACCATGTGCTTTCTATAAACCTTCACTTGGGCAGGGCCTGGTTTTTGTTGTAAGTCTTTCAAGCATTTGTAAAGTATCTAACAACAGGAAGTCACTTTCTTTGCCTTTGTCCAAGACAGACCAACATAAACGTTTACGTCAGTCTGGGGAGTAGCCAAGTAGTGTAAGATTCTGAGCATCCCGGGCTACTTGCCAAAAACGGGTTAATTCCACACAAAGGACGAGGAGGCCAGAGCAACACCAGTGAAGGGCTGGCCCTGGGGCATCAGGAGACAAACTTCCCAGAATCAGCCAGGCCAGCACCGCCCCTCACTCACTGCTGGATGTGCTCCGTGTCCTGGGCTAGAGGCCTGGGGAATGACCATGCCCACTTGGTGGGGTGGTAATGAAGACTAGACTAAATGACCAGCAGGTGTAACGTGATACATGCCAACTTAGAGTCTCACTGCCTCCCAGGGGCCAGATGGCACAGTGGCAGGAGCCAATTTATACAACTGCATAAGATGTACCATGAGGGTGTGGGGCCACCGGCCAGCACACCAGGACTGAGGTCATGCAGGCTTTGAAGGACACGGGAGCCCTGGGTACATGGGACACTTATAGAGCCTGTGACTGACCCAAGGACACAGACCCCGAGGACAACCCCAGGGCACCATGTGACACATGATGGCCCAGCTGCAGCCACTGGCCCTGCTCCAGTGCACGAAACAATGAAACAATGATTCTGGGCCACGGCCCCCTCGCTTCCCCACATTGACAATGCGCCATCCTGTTGCTCACTTAAAAGCTGTAATTCACACGAAGGCCATTAAGAAAGTATCAGACGAAAAGCAAGCACAAGGTAACATCCTCCTCCTCAGTTCTTTCGCTGGCTCGGCAGCCTTGGGAGTGCTGGACCCACTGTCCAGGGGTCTGGGTGTTTGTCACAACTGTGGGTCCCCAGACATGTCACCTCCCCACTCCAGGCCCCAGGTCCTTCATGTTTAAGTGAGAGGGTTGGCGGGGTCTTCAGCCTGAAAACCAGTGACTCTGATTTTGGGTCCCATGGCTTCTCGGCCTCTGGGCTACGATCAAGTGCGGGCTCTGGTCCTGGGCAATGTCGTGCACCAAGAAGCCTCTTGCATTTCCTTGAATCATGCCTGTCCTCCACGTCTCGCTTGGACACAAGGACCTGAGGATTCCGGAACCCAAGGACCCTCAAAGACCTTACACCTGAGTGCTGATGGCTAAGATGCATGGGGAGAGCGGGAGAGGGGGAGGGGTGCCGGAGGAAGAGGGGCCAGCCCAGACAAGCAACCAGAAAGACCCAGCTGTGAGCTGAGCTCAGGGCAGGAGTAGGGAGGGGTCCAGGGACCCCATCCCTGTTCCCTAGTAGCATCGCTGAGCAGCCGTCAAGACCCCTTTTCCACTGGAAAGAAAGGGAGCAGGCTGGGAAGGATTGTGGGAATACTCAGCGAGGGCCAGGAAGCAGACAGGGTGATGAGGGAGAGGAAGGACCAGCAGATGGGACCCCAAGCATGGTGAGTCCCGTCAGACACAGGAGTGGGATGCGAGGACAGGGCTGGGGGCTCGGAGCAGGGAAGGGGCAGTAAGAAGGCTGAAGTGAGGCTGGATGGGACCCACAACCTCATAGCCTGGGGACGTCCAAGTCCCCTCTGACAGGCAGCCGGACATCGGCATTGCCTCTTGTGCCTCAGCTCTCGTGTGTGCTGGAAATGGCGAGCTGTGCTCATGGAAGGTCACAGCGTGAGCTGCGGTGGAGGAGAGATTGAGAGCAGCTCTCAGGGGCCCTCAGAACACTGACCGTGCACACAATCCCTTTGTCCCACAATCGCTGAGCATCCCCTGCGTGCCAGGACTGATAGCCTATCGATTTTTACATCCTACGCCCAATAGCAGCGTGTATGCACGGCGAGAATGAACGACTACCTATTGACTAAATGCGTGCATATGTCTTGTTTATGGAGCCTCAATAGGATTCCAGTGAACTCTGGAAATCTGCATTTCCTCCCCTTAAGCCTAAAATCGATGGCGTTATTAAAAACAGGAGGGCGTTCCACTGCACGTTTCCTGAGTGGTCTGTTTCTCTCCCTCCAGGTGCTCTCGTGCCGGAGGAAGAGGGGCCAGCCCAGACAAGCAACCAGAAAGACCCAGCTGTGAGCTGAGCTCAGGGCAGGAGTAGGGAGGGGTCCAGGGACCCCATCCCTGTTCCCTAGTACCATCGCTGAGCAGCCGTCAAGACCCCTTTTCCACTGGAAAGAAAGGGAGCAGGCTGGGAAGGATTGTGGGAATCCTCGGTGAGAATACCCAGGAAGCAGACAGGGTGATGAGGGAGAGGAAGGACCAGCAGATGGGACCCCAAGCATGGTGAGTCCCGTCAGACACAGGAGTGGGATGCGAGGACAGGGCTGGGGGCTCGGAGCAGGGAAGGGGCAGTAAGAAGGCTGAAGTGAGGCTGGATGGGACCCACAACCTCATAGCCTGGGGACGTCCAAGTCCCCTCTGACAGGCAGCCGGACATCGGCATTGCCTCTTGTGCCTCAGCTCTCGTGTGTGCTGGAAATGGCGAGCTGTGCTCATGGAAGGTCACAGCGTGAGCTGCGGTGGAGGAGAGATTGAGAGCAGCTCTCAGGGGCCCTCAGAACACTGACCGTGCACACGATCCCTTTGTCCCACAATCGCTGAGCATCCCCTGCGTGCCAGGACTGATAGCCTATCGATTTTTACATCCTACGCCCAATAGCAGCGTGTATGCACGGCGAGAATGAACGACTACCTATTGACTAAATGTGTGCACATGTCTTGTTTATGGAGCCTCAATACGATTCCAGTGAACTCTGGAACTCTGCATTTCCTCCCCTTAAGCCTAAAATCAATGGTGTTATTAAAAACAGGAGGGCGTTCCACTGCACGTTTCCTGAGTGGTCTGTTTCTCTCCCTCCAGGTGCTCTCTGTGGCATGCCCAGACCCTCCGCCCGAAGGGGAATCCGTCACGAGTGAGCGAGGCTGTGTCCCCGCGAGCCCAGGACTTGGCGACGAGCTGAGCACCATGGAGAAGTTCGGCTCCTTCTTCAGTGACATCTGGGACACCATCCTGACCAAGCACCAGGAGGGCCTCTTCAACAGTGTCTGCCTGGGCGTGGTGCTGGCGCTGCCACTGCTGGTGCTCCTCGCCCTGGTCTTCGTCTGCTGCTACTGCTGCTGGAGCCGGCCGGGCAAGGGCCAGCAGCCGGAGCACGGCCCGGGGAAGAAGAAGAAGAGGAGGAGGAAGAAGGGCGAAGAAGACCTCTGGATCTCCGCCCAGCCCAAGCTCCTGCAGATGGAGAAGAGGCCATCGCTGCCGGTCTAGTGGGGCGGGCAGCAGAGGGTCCGCCTTCCAACGACACACGGGGCCTGGAGCGTCACACGCGTGTCCACAGAGGAACTTCTCAGCCAAGGAGCAAACCTCAGACTGAGTGTCCCCAGGGAGGGCACCCCCGGGGAGGGCACCCCCGGGGAGCACGGGGACAATGCGTGGGCACTGGCTGGGCAGCTATGTGTCCAATAGCAACGCTCTCTGCTCCAGATTCAGGCATGCTGTCCGCCTACTTCCGGCACAGTCCATACGCCAAAGCACAGGGAACACGTATCCATAACCATCTGGGCTCACCATGCACACCACACACACGCAGCACAGTATCTGCTCTCGCAAAAACATCTCATAGGAGGGCCTGGCCAGATTCGGGCGCAAGTGTACAATTACATGACCCGGCAAGGTTACAAACTCCATACCTGTTCCATGTACTACTCAGGTTACAGATGTGTGCTTCCTACTCCGCTCCCCACAAACCCTCCTGCTGCGAATCCTCATCCTCGGACGTTTCAGCACCTGGCACAGTGCCCTTTGCTGTTATTGATGCAGACCCTCTAGCTCCTGTGCTCTTGACCCCTCCCCGAGGAGGGCAGGTTGAAAGTGCAATGGATCCGAATTCATCGGAAGCTATGGTCTCGCAAGGTCCTCATTACCACAGGTCGGTGTTGAACGTGGTCCAAGACCCTCGTTGAGACGCTCCGCGCAGAGCCCCTCAGGAAGGCTCCTTCTCCACACAGGACAGCCGCTCTGGGTGTGGCTCCTAGAGAGCTATGGGAACCAGGTAACAGGCTGCTCGGCCCACTCCACCCGGTGCACCGTCCTGTGCAACGCAGAGGTGGAAGGAGATGCCCCACCTGAGCTGGGCATCCCCCCGGAGCCAGAGGCTTTCAGTGGGGAAGGAATGAAGACATCGCCGGCACAGCCTCGCAGAAGGCACACTGGAAGCGAC
>NW_005359478.1:6363380-6370726 GCF_000412655.1 Myotis brandtii | reverse complement strand
TGGCTCCTAAACCCCTGTGACCAGAGAAGCTACACCCTCTGATTCCCTGTCCCCGTGCCACAGGAAGAGCCTGTCACAGAGGAGCTGACTGTCCCCAGGGCATCACAGGACGGCCAGTCATCTCCCCACGTCTCCCGCTGCCCAGGACACCGGCCTTCCCGTCTGTACCTCGCAGTCCCCTGGATGGATGAGTTGGGCAGACGTGGGGGGGCTGGCGGCTGAGGCTGGTGTTAGATATGATCCCAGAGAGCAGATCACCGGGATGGTGGTTGCCGTGGCAACTGGCTGCTCATTTGAATTAAGAGAGCAGTGTTTGTCACCTCCACGACAAGGCCTCCATCTCCAGCAGGGCCCTGCTGCTGTCTCCTAATCTAGTGCATCTGCTCCAGCTCCGGCCACGAAACACCAGGATGCACCTCTCAGCTGCTTCCAAAGCCTCAGACCCAGGACACCCAAGCCCTGAGCGAGGCCTCTCTTTTCCCCACCCAGCCTCCCCCATGACCCTCCCTGGGGTACCTACAACAGTGCCAGGGGCAGGAGAGGCCCTCACATGCCTGTTGAATAAAGGGGCATGAAAGGAGCCCAAGGCATCATCTCTCTCTCTCTCTCATCTTCTCCATCCCCTCTTGTCCTGGCTCCATCCCTTCCTTCATCTCCATTTTCGCTCCTTTCCTTCCCAGCCTCTGTCCCAGAACTGCCTCTGGCAACAGGGGTGCCTCTAAGGGGAGCCTGCCTGGCCCCTCTCGGGGGGTTTAAGCTAATGAAGGACAACGAGGGAGTAAGGAAGGGGCTTCCTCCCCCAGCACAGGCCTGGGGAGCCCCTCGATGTGTACCCAGCTCCAGCCAGCACGGCCCCTGTCAGAGCAGGTCTTCCCCTGCTGCTGCTGCTGCTCTCCAGGGATTCGCTCTCCTGTTTCTTGGGGGTGAGGGAAGGCTATGGAGAAAGGGTAGTCACCTTTTCAAGAAGAATATAGTGGTCCAAATTGTACAGTATTTGTCAGTATTTTTTTTTCTGAAAAATTCAAACACATCAACAGAAAAACTGATTTAATAAAATACTTTAAAAAATAAAAGCCCCGCCTGGCCTCCTTCCTTGCTGGAGCCAGACAGTTCCTTTCTTGACATTCGATATGACCTCTCCCAGACGTCACTCACTCAGGAATGACGGATGGATTGACGAATGCAGGGACTCCCTCTGGGCACTGTCCCCACCCCCCTCAGCCCCTGCCCTGCAGAGCAGCTGCCTGGGGGTCCAGGCATCAGAGGCACCCGGGCAGCACCTAGAGAGGCTCCCTACAGGAGGCTGGGCAATGTCTTCCTCAAGGAAAAAGGGGATAACAGCACAAACCACACAATAACAGACTCATGAGTCCACTCAGGTCCTGGGAGGGGGGGAAGTCAAAATCCTAGAGAGACATGTGTATGTGTGTATAAATATCCGTCTTTTTCAGAGTTGGCCATAGCTTTGCCTCATATGAAATGCAATGGCTTAGAATTCAGCGATTCTCAACCTGTGGGTCGCGACCCCTTTGGCCATCGAACAACCCTTTCACAGGGGTCGCCTAAGACCATCCTGCATATCAGATATTTACATTACAATTCATAACAGTAGCAACATTACAGTTATGAAGTAGCAACGAAAATAATTTTATGGTTGGGTCACAACATGAGGAACTGTATTTAAAGGGCCAGAAGGTTGAGAACCACTGGCTTAGATGCTCCTGATCCCTCCCTCGGTGATGCTAAGCTGGTCATCAAACCATCTAGCACAGGGCTGTGCACCAGGACCAGGAACGATGGACTAGTCCCAGATCTACACTGTCCGCCACATCCAGCTCTTACAATGAAAGGTAATGGCAGTAAAGGTGCAGGAGCCCAGTTACACCCTCCAGGTTCCAATCACTCAGCAGCCACATGCAGCCAATCGCTACCACCCTGGACAGCAGGGTCCAGAAGCTCGTGGGGGTCGGGGTCAACACACTGGCCATCAGCAAGGGCTGAGGAAGGAAGGCCTCTGCCTGCCCCCCACGGCAGGGGAGTGTCTGGAGTTCTGGTGGGTTCCTGCCCCCTGCCCATCCCCACAGATTCCGGGACTTCCCGAGGACTCCCTCCCACACCCTTCCAGCTGGCGACACCTGAGGGGAGGCCATCAGCTCCACCTGCCCAGCCTTGGCCCTGACCTTGGGGTGGATATGGGCTTGGACAATGCCATAACTCTCAACTCACAGGAACCCTCTGTGCTGGCTCCTGGACCTTTGACCCCAGTATTATTACCAAATTCAAAGTCGCAGACAAGGGCTGAGGAAGGAAGGCCTCTGCCTGCCCCCCACTGCAGGGGAGTGTCTGGAGTTCTGGTGGGTTCCTGCCCATCCCCACAGATTCCAGGACTTCCGGAGGACTCCCTCCCACACTCTTCCAGCTGCCGACACCTGAGGGGAGGCCATCAGCTCCACCTGCCCAGCCTTGGCCCTGACCTTGGGGTGGATATGGGTTTGGACAATGCCACAACTCCCAAATCACAGGAACCCTCTGTGCTGGCTCCTGGACCTTTGATCCCAGTATTATTACCAAATTCAAAGTTGCAGGATTACAAGACTGAAATAGTCACTTCAACACAGCTTTTGGTCTCTGTCTTAGGTTCAAAGAGATGTTTTCAAATACCTAGGCCACGTCACTCAGGGTGACCATGTTTATTCCGTGAGCATTTTTGATGTTTTTTGCCCTGTGCCGGGCACACCAGACCACCATTGTTGTGTTGGCTGTTGTCATTTTTTTTATTTGCCAATCTACGGGGAAAAGGTCAGTGTCCTGACTGGTCAGGTATTGCATATTTTTTAAATTGTTGCAGCACACCAGTTGAAAATCACCGCTCTACGTAAATGCTAGTGGTCTCTGAATTACGTTTGATTCTAGATACTCAGAAAACAAACAAATGCTATGGTCAGATATGCGACTATCCCGCTGCTTGAGATCCGCACACGTGGATCACATTAGCGTCTAACAGGTTCAATAATAGAAACAGGTGCCACTCTGCTGAACTCAGTCTTCCCAAGCAGATTGGACCATGAAACCTCCTCTTTCAGCACACCTGGAGGAGCAAGGGTTCCAAGGAACACTGTTTGGGAAATGCTGCCCTGGCAGGCATCCCCCATGCCTTATCTGTTCCTGTCTTCCATTACTTACAGCTCAATTCCTACATTCCCCAAGGAAATCGGTTCCTAAATGCACAGATTCTCCTTCACCTTTAATAGCCTCTGTTTCTCATGCTGCTCTTTCTCTTTCTTCCATTAGTGAACCATGATAATCCCATTGCTCCCATTGCTGGCCATTCATGGCCCGGAGACCTTAGGGCTGGCTGGACTGTATAACACACAGAGCATCTCGGGACCCCATTTGATCCCTGCGGCGACCGATGCAGGGTGTAAACCAGGGGTGGTGCCATTTTACAAAGAAACAAGGCCCAGAGGAGGCACACAGCTCCCCAGACCTGGAACGGAGCAGAGTCTCAAACGCCTCCCCCAGGGCCCTGCCCTGTGCTGGTTTGGGCTCCTTCGTGTTCACCTGCAGGCGCACCTGGTGCAACAAAGAACTCGAGTGCCCAGATGTCTCCTTTAGAGGTTCCACATCAACCCGCATCTTTCTCGTTAGCGCTCTCTGATTAAAGCTAATTGTCTTCACCTACCAACATGGAGAAGCATTTTCATTCCGTTCTGTTACCTTCTCTTATTTAAATCACAACACCCCAAAACCTTTGTTTTCTAGTCCTTGCCTTCTCAGCGCCCTGCGATTTGCTGTAATAAAGAATAAACAGGCTTCTGTGGGCTGGCCTGGGAACCTAACTTCCCCACGTAACACTGGAATCGAAACAGCCTGTTCTCACTGCCCGTGGAAAGTACCCACAGTCAGAAGGACCTTGGGAAGTGGAGTTATTTGCATATTAGGAACTGCCTGAAACCCCTTTAGGGGGTGCCCCCCTTGCCTTTCATCAAGCTGAGAGCCCCCAGCCCTGTCTCACCACCAGCCCAGTAGACCAGGTCCGGGAGGAGTCCAGGCTCACTAGGCAATCTCTCCAGGTACTTCCCAGGTACCATTCGTCCAGCAGCCACGCTGCCTCCACAACCACCAAGCACAGGCTGGACCCACAGGCGACTCTCAAGACCATGCTATCCAGGAAGGAAGAAAAGTGGGGACTCCCCAGAACTCACCTTTGCAGAGGAGAGGAGGTGGTGGGAGCGGGGCGACACTGCCACCTGCTGGCCGGGCTGGCCACCGCGCGCCTCCTGCTCGGCCGCGGGCCCTGGTCCCATTGACCTGCGCTCCTTCGGCTCCTCTCCAGCGCCCTGGACCGGCTTAAGGGAACGACCTGGACGTTTTTTCACGCAGGACTTCAGCAAACGATTACGTTTCGCCAGGAGCTTTTCATTGTTTACACTTGTTTTCCCTTCTGCCACGCTGTACGTCCATTTGCGTTTCTCCCTGTCGGTGGCCTCTCTTCGCACACAACACCTGGTCCTTTTCCTTCCAGGCCTCCCCTTCAATCTTGTCTTTCTCCCGCCCCTTCAGCAGTTTCTGGCTTTAATGATCCTCAAATCCCTGAGAGCTCTCCACGTAAAAGCAGAGCTCTTGTCGTCTGACAAACAAACTCCGGGCCTCCATTCCAGCAGACGCCACTGTCCACACCAGCTCTAAGCTGCCAGGGAAGGACCCTCCCTGCCTTCGCCACCGTGGCCCTCACACCCTCTCATCCTCCCTCCTGAAGAGCTCTGCGGTCTGAGCTCCCCTGTCCCACTCCTCCTGGCACAGGCCTAGTGCACAGCCCCTCCCCTGTCTGTGAACCGCTGCCCTTTCTGCGAACCCCCCTCCCTGCCTCCCAGCGCTTTAAATGCGCAGGCACCAAGGGCCCAGCTGGACCTGGGAACAGCAGCTCCAGCTGATTCTGATGGAGAGCGGGAGCCAGAACCACGCTTCCACGTGGCCCAGACCAGAGTCCCTACCCATCTCTCCCGTTTGGCCCCGCACCAAGCACTCCTCCCCTCACCAGAGACCACCTCCTCCCTCAAACTTACCAGCCTCCACCCTTCTCGTCTTTGTCACCAGACTTCCCTTTCCCGGGTGCCCTGCCTTCTCCTGTCTCCCAGCAAACTCAGGGGCATCCCCACAGACCCTCTCCCATCACTCCCGTGACGCTTTTCCTCCCCCCCTCCCCCCCACCCCCCAGCATCCAATCCATATCCCTGTCGACTCGCTCTCCCCACCTCACTGCCCACTGTCATGGTGTGTCCCAGGCCTGTCCTCACCGAGCTGTGGGCAGGGGCTGTGTAGTGTCCTACATGAAATAGGCGATGGCTTGGAGACTTCATCAAATGAGTGCGCTGCTTCTGCCTGGGGCCTGGCTGGCAGCCTAGGAAGGCTGTGGGTTTCTTTGGTTTGTCCCCAGTGGCTCTGACCTGACTCTAAGGAAAGAGTGTGACCCTCTGAAGAGGTTTACCCAGAAGCCCATTCCAGCCCCAGAGTGGGAGCTGCCAGAGCTGGTCACGTGAAGGTCAGCAGTGCCTAGAGGAGGGCTGGCTCACACTGGGGCTTACTACCAGTGTGTTGAACAAACGAATGAATGAATGAATGATAGTATGCACTCCATCAGTGCAAGGACCATGTCCAGCTTGCTCGCCTCCTCTGTCCCCCCTGGTATGAAGCAGGCAGACACTTAAATTCTTGAGTCAGAGAACAAGGTGGGGCATTTTTTAATGATCAGCCCCAGCTCTGGAACTGTCTGTCACTCAGACCACCCACCATGAGATCTAGCAGTGACTATGGCATTGCTCAATGTGTGTGTGTGTGGGGGGGGGGGGTTAAAATTTTAAAGGCTGATTTTAAAAAAAAGTTCTAAAAGTACAGGTTAAACCCAGGAGAAGCTGAGGCAATAAAGGACACCCTTGTCCTGGAGGGAGACTACAGCTTTTAGGGGACAGTTGTCCTCCTTCCCCCTCTCTCCTCCTGCTTCCAAATACCATTATTTGCCATCATGCAAGAGACCACAGCCAACCCTATCCCATTAAGGTGCACAGACGGTGCCTTCACTCACACTTGGGTTAAATTTAGAATTCAAGTGCACTTCTGTGGGGAAAAGAACACAAGGCAAATGTTTTAAATCAGGTGGTTTATTAGTATTTTCTTCTTGAAGAGGAATTTGACTTACTTCAATGGTCACTGATTTCCCTACAGAAAAACCTTCCAAAGAGATAGGAAAATAAGCCGAAAGGGTCTGACCGTGTCTGTTCCGACAACAAGCCTTGGACGCTGAGCACTTTCTGAAAAACCCCAGGGCTGAGCCACACTGCTGGGCACAACCTTAAAATTTTCCCAGCAGGGTGGGTGGGGAAGGGAGGGAGGCTGGGCCTTGAGCAGGAATCGCAGGAAAGAGACTTGGGGAGCAACCAGTTATCAAGAGGCAAATGGCTTAAAGTTGAAACGAGTGAGAATTTATTCACAACATATGCAGGCCTATGAACGTGATTATGCAAAGGGCTGGGGAGAGGATGCTTGAAACAGCAGAAACTTGGAAGGCGTGGTTCCCACGAGCTGGGCTAGTCAGGGCTCAGCTCAGTGTGACTCCATCTTGTCCCTTTGGCTCCTGTCACTCCTCCTCACCACACCAGCAAGCTTTGGAAAGGGGAAGGTGTACACCCTTTTCCTCAAAACCCAGTGTCATGGGAGGTCACAGCATCAGGCGACCTCAGCCCTGGTCAGGGACACCTCCTTGGTGCTTCTTTCTAGAGAGAAGATTTGTATTAGCGGAGCTTCATATTCACACACCGACTTCCAGAGTTTTCCAGTCGGTAAAGCGCTGGATTCTGTTTTTTTTCTGCCCTAATCCTATATATTTGTTACTGAAGAAAGACTAAAAGAAAGACCTTGTCGTTCTCTCCCATACGCACTGGCAACCACGACTGAGCTGGCCTTCAGGCCCCAATGTGGATGGACGAGAATGCAGGTGGCCTGGGGCTTGGTGACAGGCTGTGTCTGCTGGTGACCAGCCATCTCAGGAACCAGGGGCTGACTTCCCTTCAGCTTCCACTAACCAGTCACTAGGACCCACCCCACCCCAAGCTTACACAGCTCCAACCCCAGCCGGCCTTGCCTCATGCGATGATTGCTCAGATGGGTCATCAGAACGTTCTAGAATTTTCTCCTAGTGTCCTCTTCTTCCTGCCCAGGACGAGCTCCCCGCTGTAGCCCTGAGGGCGGATCTTCAGCTCCACATAAGGAATGGAGAATTCGTGTCCTTTCCACGGCTCCCAGTTCACCCCCTACATCAAAAATCCAACATCAAGAAGAGGAATGGCGGG